>NC_134832.1:159627355-159670197 GCF_004210375.1 Tachypleus tridentatus | reverse complement strand
AGGGTCGCGGGTTTGGGCCCGCGTCGCGCCAAACATGCTTGCCCTCCATGCCGTGGGGGCGTTATAATGTTAGTCAATCCCACTATTCGTTGGTAAAAGAGTAGCCCAAGAGTTGGCGGTGGGTGGTGATGACTAGCTGCCTTCCCTCTTGTCTTGCACTGCTAAATTAGGGACGGCTCGGTGCAGTGGGCTAACAACCTACTCACTTAAATACTTGTTGAAGAATCCGCAAGCTATTGCGGCCCTATGTTCCTAGATGGAATCTAATGGTGATAACTAACTAACTAAGAAATAGCTTAAAATATATCCTTATAGAAAAACAAAATATATGAAAAATTAGATTGCGTTTTTACTACAGGTAAGGATTTCCCAAATTAACAGTTAAATGTTTTTAATAAATTAATCACTTATCAATTATACTGAATGTTATTCAACTATTTTTTGGCAGGAAAACAAATAATAACGCATTGTGGCTTAAAGCAACATCAAATAAATTAAAAACATGCGGAACAGCAAATTACAATTATGTAGGTGTAAATATCCAACTTCTTTTTATGTATCTTGTTAAATAACTGTTAGTATTAAAACGTGCCCTGGAGAAAATGTGTCATTATTAGCCATCTTTAATTTCACATCCTTATTCCCTGATATATATCTCAAATTACAGACATTTTTTCAGGCTTTTAACTACTGAAGAGAGACAATACACAAGGTCATATCGAATAATTTTATGTTTTTTCCTGTTGCAAGTGTTAAGTGTACAGGGCTTGACCTTAGAGTTAGCAGAAAAGGAAAGTGGACCACGTGTATTTTGGTTCACTGTCATAAGAAGATACTTCAATCTTTGAGGCTGTGGGTATGCTTCAAGAGTGAAAGTCAAATCAGTTATTCGGTCAGAAAATAACGATTTTAGAGTTGAATTGTTTATTTGGAATGAAGCACAGATATACAATGGGTTATTTGTGCTCTGCCCACCACGAATATCAAATCCCGATTTGTAGCGGTGTGATCCCGTATATATACCGCTGTGCTACTCGTGGGTGCAACAGTTGTTGGTAGGTGTTATTCTGTAACTAACTCCTATCTACTTTATGCTAAAGCATAAATTAACCTATTTTACGACAGTTCGGTGTGAATATGTGCGTGTTTAATCTTAACAAGGGACTCTCTGTGCTATGCCCACCATAGCTATTGTACAAACTTTATTTTGGGAAATTTCTTTATATAGCTGAAAAGGTAGAACTAATAAAGGGAAATTTAGAAATGTTAAGAAAAAATTGTTTCAGTTACGATGTCAAACATCTGTCATTTCAAAACCAATTAATTATACACGTGATTTTTACGTTCCTCTAAAATAAAAAAAAAATTACTGATTGAGAAAATATTACATAGCGTCTAAACTAGCTTCGCCTTGATATTTGATAACGAATTTGCTAGACCACATAATTGATTTCAAAATACAATAACAGCAACTTTGACGTGAAGTAAATACTGACATTTTATAACTACATTGTTTGAACCTTTAACATGATACCATCACCAGTTAAAATTGTTGTGATTCTATTTTGAAATTAACGGTTACTTTGCTTTCTTTGGGATTATGTCATGATAATTGCCAGGATAAGGTTGTTTCCCCTATAATTAATTAATCTGAAAATAACAAATAATCCTTTCATCTTTGGTTAGATTTGAACCAATGAAATATATTTAAAAAATTGATGCTTACTGAAGGGTCCTCTGATGTGTTTTGTTTCAAGGGTAGATAAAAACAAAATGAAGAGTAACAAGTATTTTTATTTCTTGTTTTTCAGGTTCATGTGTCATGCTATGTCGCATGTTACAGAGTACATAATTATTCTGATGATTCATGGCATGTGCACGTTTTACTAATGTTACGGCAATACAGATTGCAATGTTAAGTCTCACTTATATGACATCATTGTTTTTTATTAATTTCGCGCAAAGCTACACGAGGGCTATCTGCGCTAGCCGTTTCTAATTTAGCAGTGTAAGACTAGAGGAAAGGCAGCTAGTCATCATCACCCACTGCCAACTCTTGGGCTACTCTCTTACCAACGAATAGTGGGATTTACCGTCACATTATAACGCCCTTACGGCTGGAAAGGCGAGCATGTTTGGTGCGACGGGAATTCAAACCCGTGACCCACAGATTACGATTCGAACGCCTTAACCCGCCTGGCTGTCCGACAAAAACTGAACTAACCGACCACGCGTGTATTCGGAAAGAGATAGGGCATTTCTGTTGGTATCCTCTAAGGTAGGGTGACTGAAATGTGGTTTAATACGTCATGTGAAGAAATAAATTAATGTACAGATTGATATTTTTCTTTTACATTAACGTGGATGAAGAAGTTAAAACATTGAATTGCTGTTATGTCAAGTGGATGATAGTAACAAACATAAAAACACGAATTCGTTGTTAAAAGACGTTACACTGACATGTATAATATGCAAACTCCATACAATTTAAACATTGCTATGAAATGAATATTAAATTAATAATCATAGATCATCCAAAAGTGATGTCTAAACTACTGTATTTTTCATATCTGAAAAAAGACGTTTTTTTGAAACAGATCTTTACTGAATTTAAACTTTAAAATTAATTTGTTCTAATATCTTCTACTAGTATGGGCCAGCAGTGGATAATATTTAGTGTGTATGGTTGCGCTTTTCTTATGTCTAAAATTCGATCCACAATGCAGCTAAATACAGTCCGTAATTTTCGTTTTGTCCCGCGTGATACGAATGACAGTCAGTTCCGGCACTACGAGTTCGATACAGTATCTTACTGCAGTGGGTGCTTCCAAGTGGTCGGTCAGTTTAAAATTAGGAAGGATAAGATGATTCTGACCTGTCATTGTTTGAAAAATTATGAGGTCACAATTTTTAACTAGACAATAGTTGTGTTAAAATGTACGAAATTTTGAAACAAAAAACACCGACTGGAAGTTCAAGTTAAACTTTCTCCAGACATTTAGTCTCATTAGTTGCTCTTTGAGATAACTAGTGCGTCGAAAAAGACCATGTTAATAATACTGAGGCCACTTTGTGGATCATATAATGAGTATTGAGTAAATAACTATTTGATGACTGACCACTAAGAAATCATCGTTATTTCACCAGGTGAAGTATAGCTAAACAGTCAGTACAACTTCCACTTGTATGAGAAAAATATACAAAAGGCATGCAACATTCTCCACAAAGCCACTTGTACTGACAGCTAGCCACCTGCTAGTACAGCGGTATGTCTCCGGATTTACAACGCTAAAATCAGGGGTTCGATCCCCCTCGGTGGGCTGAGCAGATAGCCCTTTGTGGCTTTGCTATAAGAAAAACACACACAACACTGACAGCTTTTGTGTTTAACATTCGTCTAAACTGTAACCAGGAGAAACGATTATGTGCATACATGTATGGTCAAAAAATGTATGTTTCTAAGATGATCCTAAGAAACGATAAGGCCAGTCAGACCATGGCCTGAACAAAATTGTTACAGTTACAATTTATGTATTACAACTTGTTTCTTGTAATGTAATAGTTTGCGTTCAGTATATGCAATATACTATGTAAATCCTCGTAGTTACGAGTCGTGATACACAAAGTTAGTCTGGTTGTCAGTACTTCTTTTTTTTTTCTTCAGAAGCACGTGGAAATTCTCAGCCTTCTCAATAAATAATGTGATTTTCTCGAGCTGTGCGGATTTTGCCGTCTTTTCTCTTTGTTTGGTCTGTAGACATGTTCCCTGCTGAAGGTCTCTTTGATGGCACTTTTGGCAGATCATATAAAGACCTGAAGTCGCTTCTTGAGTTACTTTTTCGACGAAGTCGATCCTTTGCACAAGTCACTGGAATAAAAGCAATAATTACGAATAATGAATACGTCATAGTACATTTACAACCTCCACGGCAAAAAGGATGAGGGTGTTTGGTGTGACGAGAGTTCAAATCTGCGTCCCATAGACTTTGACTGGAGGATCCTGACAACCAGTAAAGCTAAGAGTAAGAATTTACTTTAAAATACGTACGTTTTGGGTATGATCATCTCTGGAGGAGCTAACTGTTCTTGTACGTCAGAAAAGACGTTAGCTTTTTGACTTTGGATGCTTGAGTTACTGATTGCTCTCGGAAGAAATGAGGTTTCCTGAGAAAGGCAAGGTCTTATGGTTTCAGCAACATCATATTGAATTGTTCCCACGTGCTCGATCTTGTCTGATAGTATTATGCCTGAAGAAGAAATATTATAAAGATGTTTTCTTTATAAACGTGCCTTCTGAGAAGTTCCCTAACCAATATATTTACAAATATTTCATTTTGTACACACACAAGCAAATTTATCTATATATATGTATACAGGATGTGAAATGAACAATTACATTTTGGTTTCGGGGGAACCCTACATTCACTAACTCACTACTGCATTTTATTACAACTTTGTCCCTGCAAAAACGATATAGAAACTGAATTGAGCAACTTAAAGAATATGGTACTGTCTAGAAGTTTAGTCTAAACGTTATAGGTGGTGTTTTTATTGAAGTTCAGAACCTTACAAAATACTATATTGCCCCGAGCTTCTACCGACATTTCGTTTCAAACCAGAAATATCTCATGAATTCATTAACTTCTTTAATAATTTTAGCACTCTGGCATTAAATCTTCCAGTAAAATAAAGACCTTGTTATCTAACCCTAAATAACTCCTGTTAAATGAACAATACAAGACATATATATGTATATAGTCTCCCATGCGATTGTATTAATAAATATATTGGACATATTATTTTTAAATAATAGATAAAAATGATACTAAAGTCATATAAGTAGAGATTATACTTAACTCATGACTAATCTAAATCTAATTTAAATTAAATGCAGATATCCTTTCCAACATGTCACCAATTTGTAACAAATATTCTCTCCTACACTATTCTGAAACTAAAAAAAACAAAAGAAAAGATATTGTTTAGAAACTATAGAGATAATAAAATCAAACGATCCTTTACTTAGCCGTGATAATTAATGGCCATAGCAACATCAACCATATTTGGTTACGTTTATTCGCCTACCATAGATTTGGCTAGCCTTGACTTTTATCTATAACCCTACTGAAAACATTTATTTTACAATAAATTATTGTGTTTTTGTTTATGTACTTATATATAAACCATGTACTGTTGAGTTAAAGACCATACTTGAAGAAGACAGGCCAATATTTTGTGGAAACATGTAGATCACTTCATTGTATGTATAAATCGTTGTTTGCCAATTTGTCGTAATATCGGCCTAATGTGCTTCTTTACATAAGTATCAAAGGGAATGTGTACTACTGCCTTATGTTCCATGTTTAATTATTATTTTATTTTATTTGTTTAATATCAGCAAAATATTTTATCTTATATTTCAATCGACGAATAAGATAAAGCAAATTTTTGTTAATGTTAAAGGAAATATACAATTAAAACAAAAAGTTGAAATTTATAAATTTGAATGTTGACATCGAAGAAATTATAAGGTACAGACAAAAGAGTTCTAAAATATCGTTTAACAGGACATCATGTATGAAGAAAAATAAAAATATTTATTTCTAAGAATATGTCAAGACTTCTAATACTTTTTGTTTTATCTGAGATAAACTTATTTTTCGCGCTACGATAATGTTTATAAATATTAAAGTGTAAAACCTCAGCATGGTGTCACATCCCCTAATATGGTGTTCAGCCTTGGCTAATCATTAGAAGCACACGATTGTGGTTTTAAATGCGAATGTTATTTGAGATGTGCATGTAATAAAAGAGTCATGCAAATTAGTTGTCTTATGATTTTTACTTTTCTTTCATCCAACTTTACCCGATAGTGATTCTTGTAAATTGGTTATGAACTAAGTCTGCGGAATTTATTGGATGTAATGTAACATTCAATTTTTGTCTTATTTTATCTGTGTGTAGTCTATTCCAGTTAACTGATTATTTTGTATTCCATTAGAATGTAGTGATAAGTCATGTTCACTTAAAATATAGTCAAAACGATTCTGGTTTGGTTTCAACTCTTCAAAAGAAACGTATCTGCTAGATTACGACAAGTCCCAGAGCAAGATTTTCTTTTCTCTTCAATATATTTTTGGGCTTTTAGAAATGTGTTTTGCTCTCTACATTTTGATCCTTTTTAATTATATTTGATTTGTTAAGAAGGTAGTAAAATGTACCGAACTTAAGACGTGTTAGTTTTTAAGGCCTAAGACACTTTGATGGTCTTGGATAACTCTGGCTTGAAATATTGGGCTCATATGGTCTGTCTTTGATTTGATAAGAAAAGAGTTCAGGATATGTATTGACTAATTCTGTATCATTAACTGATTAGTCGATTTTATCATATTAATATTCTGAATGCATATTGTCGAACACTAAGTTTAGTTGTAGAAAGTGGAAGTTTATGCGTTGAAAGTTATGTATTGATACAAAATGTTTTCTTTGCCAATTTCTTTTCTCCGTTTTTGGATAGAAATTGTTTGTGAAACATTTCTGTGTTGTTTTGGTGAAGTTTTAATTCTATACTTTGGTTGCTTGTGTTCAAGTACTTCAATTGGTGTAAATTAGTGAAGAGGGGAGAAAGAGGAAATTTTTTCCTCGAGTCTACAGATAAAATAAATATTCTGACTAAAACCTAATAGTTTTAACAATAGACAACAGAAAAATAGAGATATTTTACCTTTTTCTTTGGAGCTATTATTGGCATGTTCAAGGTTTTTGGAATAGTTGGAGGTCATTGGTTTTGTGGTATTCTAGTGAAACAAATATATATATAAAACCAGAACGTTGTTTGTTTGAATTTAAGCCAAAGCTACACAATGGGCTCTTTGCGCTTTGCCCATCACGGGTATTGAAACTAGGTTTCCAACGTTGTAAATCCGCAGATATGCCGCTTCTTTTATTAATTTCTTCTACCATTTTCGTAACTTCAAACGTCACTGTTCAGAAAATAGTTTTACTGATAACCTTTCACAGAAAAACCTACAAATATTGCTTTTCAACAACATATGAATAATTTAAATTAAATACGTATGATTTTCAAAGATACAAACATATAATAAAAGTCCATGTATAAATTTAGTACATTACAAATGTTCCAAACTAACTAAAATTAGTCATTATACTTTCTTTTTTAAATATTATTCTCATCATTCTATTCCTCATAATTTTTATAGAAATGGAACTTAGTTATTTTATAGCTTCGTAGTTTTACTTACTTTTTGTTTTCTGTAATTGTCAGTAAATTTTTTCACGGTTTCACAGTTACAACTGGTTTCACACAACCACATTTTTCTGTACTTTTACTACAAGATCATTAAAATTGTGCCAAAAATTTGCAAATATGTTTTTCAAAAAATAATCTTTTCTGATTTATATTACGTTCTCAAAAAGGGGAAACATGAAAATGTAGTTTTTTTTAGAGCTCTAAATATTTTCAAAACACGCTCAGAAACTGTTTACTGGTATATAGTATAATATCTTAATCCATCTGGCTAGCCCTAAAAGAGCTATATTTCATGTTTTCCTCTTCTGGGAATCTAATATAAAAGATGAAAGATCATTTTTCGAATTTTTTTTTTCCGCAAGCAATGTGGTACAGCAGTATGTCTTACAATGTTAAATACCTGGTTTCAATATCTGTAGTGAGTAAAGCAGAGAGAGCCACTTGTGTATCTTTATGCTAACCTTGTGAAACTAAATCACTGAATTAAAGTTTTGGTATTAGTTTAAATCGCCAGTAGTAAGAGGCCATAAGAAACTGGATGTGTAAAGATAGTAGAAGTTGTAAAATTGTGAAAACAGTTAATAAGACTCATATATAGAAGAAAAAGTAAGTAAAAGTATGAAATTATAGAATAAATAAATTTTATTTATATTATAATTATAAGGAAAAATCATTAAAATAACATCTTATTATGAAAACGAAAGTATACTGATTAATTATATTTATTTTTTAACATTTTAATATACTTTGTTTCTACATAGACTGTATCGTATTGTTACTTATGTATTTATTTTAGATTATTTATATTTAGTTGAAAACCAGCACATGTGTGTTGTTATATAGATTCACGGTAAAACTATTTCCCGAATAGTGACCGTTAATGTCGAAATACCGGTAGAATAAATTAGTAAAAGAAGTCAGACGATCTGGTGTTTTATTAGATATATTAGTATTTCTTTTAAAACAATATTTAAAAATAATTAAAATCTTTAGGTAGGAGAAGAAACACTGGTTATTAAGTAACCCAAATACATTAATATTAATTTTACGAATACATTAAACTTATTTCATTTTAAAGAATCAGGTGTGTATGTTTTATATTTTCTCATAGTAAAATTCAATGTAAATATTAATCTGTCTTTGATATAAATATATAATGTTTTGTCCTTTTTAGAATTTAAGGAGGCATCAATGAATATCAAAATAAAGAACAGCACTTATTAATGTTAAATTATTTTCATTGCTAATAAGATTTGTCAAAATTAATTTATGTTAAACTTAAATTTAAAGCTAACACATTAATCATCGGATCCATCAGAACTTATAATACAGAACTGACATAATAGAAACCTTAGCTACCATCCTGAACATGAGTTAAAGTTGATATATCTGAGACTAGAAAACAAATTTATATGCAAAAACGGCTCGTTTGGGTTGAGAAAATATTTTACATAGAAGAGCGTACAACGTTTCGACCTTCCTTGGTCATCGTCAGGTTCACAAAGAAAGAGGTAACTGACCGGAAGCTGACCACATGTTTGAAAGGGGTTGTGTAACTGTGTGTCGAAATGTAGAGGGCGGTATTAGATGTTTGAATATATAATTTTATTTATTTATTGTATTAATATAGGTATAAAGGCGTCCCTTTATATTGGTTTATTTTGGGTTTAAGTTGTTGTATAAGTAAGGCTTCTTTGATTTTGCGTTTGTTTATGTTTGTTTCTTTATTTAGTATTTGAGTGTTTTCTATGGTTATGTTGTGTTTATTTGACTTGCAGTGTTCGAAAACGTGTGAAGGTGACTTTTCATGTTCTTTGAATCTGGTTTCCATTTTTCTACTTGTTTCTCCAATATAGAAGTCGTGGCAGTTATCACATTGTATTTTATAAATAATGTTGGTGTGGTGTTTGTCAGTGTAGTTTTTACATAGTATAGACCTCAGTTTTGTGCCGGGTTTTTGAATAAATTTGGTATTAACTGGAATGTCATATTTTGTTACTAATTTTTGCCAAATGTTGGTTATTTGTTTGCTGATGTCAGGAATATATGGTATACAGCAGTATATGGTTTCGTGGTTTTTTGATTCGTGAGCTGTATTTACTGTAGTTGGTTGATTTTGCTTTCTGTCTAGGTGTGTGCGTATAATGTTTTCTACGGTTTGTGGAGGAAACTTATTGATGTTGATGAAGTATTGTTTTATTTTGTCTAATTCATCGTTAATTTTATCTGGTGAGCATAGTTTTATGGCTGTGTTTATTTGGTTTCTTAGTATGTTGAGTTTTTGTTTTGTTTGATGTGCTGAGTCCCAAGGAATGTATAGTCCAGTATGGGTGATTTTTCGGTGGATTTCTGTTTTGAATTGTGTGTCAGTTCTTGTAATTTTGAGGTTAAGAAATGATATTTGATTGCTTTCTTCCTGTTCACATGTGAAGTTAATGTTGTGATGTATAGAGTTAATGTGATTGAAAAATTAAGTATGTGTTCTGTAGATTTGAATCCCGCAACCGTGTCATCTACATATCTGTACCAGTATAGTGGTGGATGTAATGCTGTGTTAATTGCTTGTGTTTCAACTTGTGTCATAAAAATATTGGCTAGAACTGGTGATACTGGGTTGCCCATGCTTAGGCCATTTGTTTGTATATAGTTTTGGTTGTTGAACATGAAGTTTGTCTTTATCGTGGTGAATTCTATGAGGGTTGCTAACTGGTTACTGGGAATTTCTATAGTTGGGTTAGGGTCTCGGATATAGAGTTCTAAGGCTATCTTGCAGGCTTCAGTGGTTGGAACTTCTGTAAAGAGGGATATAACATCGAAACTGGCCATTAAGGCTTTATGATTAAGTTGATTTAGATTAGACTTGAAATTAAAAGAGTCTTTGATGAATGAGCTGGCTGATGTTACATATTTGGAGAATGCCCATGCTATGTATTTACCAAGATTGTAATTAAACGATTCATATGTGGACATTATTGGTCGTAATGGACAATCTGGTTTATGAGGTTTGGGGATGCCGTATATTTGCGGTGTGCGTGAGTCGGTTTTACGTAGGTAGGAATAAAGTGTTTGTGAAATTGTGTTGGCTTTTTCATTTGTAGTAGTAATTTGTTCAGTTGTGTCTCGTGTGTCTTTGTTGGATTTGTGTTTATTTGTTTAAATTTGTTCGTGTCTGATAGGATGTTATTCATTTTTTGGATGTATTCATTCGTGTTCATTATGACTATAGCGTTCACTGAGAAAACAAATTTGTCTTCTTTACTTATTACTAAAATATAATAGATATGTACTTTGATGAACTAATTCTTTAAAGGCACAGTGTGAAATTTGAAATTCCTTCAAAAGAATGGCTTAACATTCGATCACAATAGTTTTAAGATTGTGTATTCAAATTTGAATATAAATTAAATATGTACAAACATATACTTCAAGTGTAAGTGCAATAAGTATAAAGTACGTGTTTTTTTGGGATTCACTCTACAGTTGATCTATATTTTATGTGTCAGTAGATTTACTGTTTAATTAGGTGTGTATCCAGAATATTATTATGTTTCTCCAATAAGTTATCCAGCGTGGCTTAACAGTTAGAATGGGTCCATAGCTCGAATTCCGTTACTGTGAATTTACTCTTTAGACTTTCGGATTGTGAGTGCGTTATAAGAGTGACGGTGAAATCCCAAAATTCGATCATCATAGTTCAAGCGTTTGTGGCGAGTGGTGTTGGCCAGCTACCTTCTCTGTAGTCTACCAATTCAAAATTAAGGACGAATGGCATAACAGTTCTTGTTTTCCTTTTATTTTTGTTGTTGTTGAATTTTGTACAAAGCTAGGGTTATACCGCTATCCGCCTCTAACTGTAATATTCCAAAACTAGAAATGGGTTACTCTTGACTAACGGATAGTGAAATGATCGTTACAGTATAATGGCCACAAGGCAGTAACAAAAATCATATTCGATAGAAGGATTCGACCTCGTGAATGTAGCTCACTAATCACCAGGATACGCCAGACCAACTGTTGTTCAGAGTTGTACGAAAACAAATAACATCATTCACAAAATACGAAAGAATGCAATATCCGTTTTACAGAAAATAACAATTTTTCTTCCAAACAAAGTGTCTCTCCCAGTACCCCAGTGGTATATCTGAAGCTTTATAAAGTTCAAACTGAGTTTCGTTACCGGTGGTGGAGGCAGCATGGATCGCCAATTGTGTAATGTAGCCTTATGCTTCACAACAAATAAACAAAAGTAAAACTACATTTCTGTGTTTATTGCATAATTTTGAAACATAAATATTGCTTAACAGCACCTTAAACTAAATGATTGTTAACACTCACGTCATACATTTCTGAAACATCTATTGTTATTGTGTCTTTTGAAGTTGTTTCTACAATTTCCTCGGGCTTTACGTTAGAATATTCAGATTGTGGATATCCTACCTGATGCTGGTTTCTTTCTCTCTGCTTCCAGATTATAATACTAAAAGAAAAAGAAGTAATTTTGCTAAATCTGTTTGTAGTTATAGGTATACCTTTATATTAAAGGTAAGATGAGACCACGACATATAGGGGCATATTTACTGTAATATGTTAATCGTTAACTTCATTATAATATAACTGGTATATTAGTACACCAGCTAACTGACATGTTTTGTGATAGCATTCTTATTCGCTTTAATCAACATAACAAATTTTCGTTATTCGAAGACAACTTTAACCTGTTGACTGTTAAGTATTTCAGCTGCTACTATACAACTCTAATGCTTCTTCAATTTGTAACATTTTTTCGTGACGACATTTTGGATCGAAAGTGAAACAATTTGTAAGTAGGTCAAATGAATGTATGGTGTTAACATCTAGCGTTAAAGTTAGGTATTAATAAGAACGAATTCACTCGTCCGTGGCACTGTGTTACCGATCGGCTTGGACGAGTTATCTCGTTTATGACGCTGAACAGGTTAAATTAGATCCTAGTTTCAGGTAAGTGGAAAGGAAATAAATACGAAAATATCAATTCTATATTAAATGATTTAACTATCAATTTATTAAATCTTATCAGTACTGGTAAATAACAGTTTAATCTACATTATTTTGTCTAGTGTAGGTACTAATTAAATATTCGACTTTAATTGCTAATTCTATAACTCTTGAGTCGTAAATCGTTTACATATTAGAAATATTTAATTTGTATAAAAATCGTAAGTATCATTGTAAATTTTCAATATACGAAATCATTTTAAATCATGATAGTAAACGTTAGATGTATTGAAGTATTTCTAAACTATTACTCCTTCCAACCAATTAACTGTAAACTTCAAGATTAATAACACTACAATTAGGAGTTCGATCCCATTGGATGGCTCTGTATCTACATCTGTTGTAACTGTAAAAATAAACAAATCTAATCAACAGAAACATTATACTTACCATAATAAAATATTAAAAGTAGCATTCCCATTGTTGCGAATAGAAACGAAATTATAGACATCTTTATTGTTATTGATTCTGAAATGAAAACAATGACAATAGGTTAAATTGTCTAATACTTTTTTCTCTTTGTAAATGATTTTACTTTTGTATTGCAAGTAATAGTTACAAATGTAAACAATCAATTAATTAAACTTGTTAAGTTGCAATGTTTGTATCACACCGTCACTCAGTAACATAGATCAATCTCACGTCAGCTTGATACTCGCCATCAACCTAGTTGATTAGTTTGAATATTTTCAACCAAAATAATACATAAAATTAAAAACTATGACCAAAGAATTATGAAATATACTCTTATAGAAAGATTGAAATTTTTTAACATTGCTAAAAGTCATTGAAGTAACTTCAAACTTCTGTTATAAAAAGGCTGTGTTTGTTTGTCTTTGGGCAAACCATGATTTTCCCATCATGAATCCATACATGAAGATTTCATAACATTAATCATAAACATCACTAAACAACATATTTTTATTCCCATACACAATACAACAGTTCAGGAGCTGTACAAAACATAAAGCACAAGATACAACAACACAACAAAGAAAGTAAGTCAGCACCATAATGACAACAAACATAGTAGATTTGTTAAGTTTTTTTTTACTATTTTGATAAGTTTTTTTAAACAGAGAATGAGATCGTCATTGAATGGTTTGTAGAAGACGGTCTCGTTTAGTTGCTTCTCAGCCTCTTAAACAGACAGATCTCTTTAGGCATCACTATTGACATTTCCACATCTACATTTACTACCAACGTACATTATAAACCCACTGACAACCATTTCTATTTACAGTTCAATTTCTCCATCCTACTTTTCACAAACACTCCATTCTTAAGGGACAATTCCTACATTTGAGATGTCTATACTCTGACAGTACAAACGACACTACTTATTATTCTAGACAGCATAATTATCCCAACACCAATGAAAAGGCAAAACTTGCCACATTCTTTATCTCAAGCTGACTGTGTCTCGTCTAAGGACAAACCACATAGTGACAGAGATCCTTTAGTCCTCATATTTCTTCCTTTAACTGTACAGAATAGCAGAATTGCCCAATGGAACATTACCTAACAAACGAGAGAAAATACATCCCTCAACACCCCCGCCCCAATTTCTTTCAAACGCGAGAAGAATTTCAAAGACTGTCTAGTACATTCCAAATTACAGACAGAATCACTTTCACTTGTACAAACTAACAGAACTGATCCGTATCGGTGAACTATTCGTCTTGCATGCGATTATATCACCAACGTTTGCTTTATTAGTTGTAAACATCACTGACTTGTACGCAATGACACCTTTAACCCTTCAGTTCCCAAACACCTCAACTCTCTGAATCATGATGGAATTAGCGACATGACCTCAACCCCATAAAAACTATGATATCGAAATCGAAAACATGAACTTATATTTAACTAAATTCACACAGAATTAATTAACGTTGTTTTAAAGTGATTATTAGCTTCCTTGTGTATCACTTTGCCACCCCTGTGACCTTGACATCATATACACGTGTCCCCTGAGCAATATTCTTTTTATTATTAAATCCTTATTTTGTTTATGGAAAAATGTTACTTGCGGAGTTGTGAGAGGATCATACAGTTTTTAAGAGTATATTTTCGTTTGTGTATGTTAAATGAAACGTAATAAATTGTCAATGACATACATAATAGTTTTTATTTTCTTTATACAAACTGCAAAGAAAGATAACATCAGCTCATGTTGATCAATTAAAATAACGTAATAATGTTTGTTCTGAAGATTTTTCAAATAATTTGTGAACAAGCTTATAAAAATTAGTTATGGTGACTGTGAAATACTGTATCCAGTGTACCTAAACAGAATGAACATACTGTATCCAGTGTACCTAAACAGAATGAACAATTATCTGTGTTAGGTTTTACTTCTTATATTAGAGTTACCCAGGATGTAATAGTATCTCCACTAATAAATAATATGAAATTGAAAAGTTCAATTATTCATTTATTTCTGCAATATAGTGCTAATCATAGTACAGCGAATGCATTTTTGCACCACTAAAATATTGGATTTGTTTATTTTCATATAACTTCTGTTGGTGTATGTACGTGGTTTATTAAGTAATTCTCAAATTTTAGGCATATATGCATTGCTGCAACAATGAAAATATATACAAGATAATGTAATTTAAAATAACTTATTCCCCATTAATTGATTCATTATTATTGTGATATAATGCATCTTGCAACTTAATCATTCATATATGTTTATACGAAATTTAGTGGCCAAGTCACATAAATAAAAATAATTTATACGATCTCAGTGAGTTAACACACAAAGTCAATCCAAATTATCATAATTAAATTGCAAAGGTTTAGCAAAGTATACTGTTGTTTTTTTTAACTATTGTGATACACCAATTGCTTCCACAAATTCTGAGTGAACCTTATAAACGTAATATTGTGAGTGAAAAATAAAATATTCGATGTCAGCTTCTGTGTGTGTAATCTTATAGCAGAAAGCACCTTTGTTTTTATTCAGGGCATTTGTTTTTCTCATTGTCACCAAGATATGGTAATTATTTTTGTTTTCAAAAAGTAACGTTTTCAAATGCATTTAGAAACACAAACTTATTTACACAAGAAAAAGCCTTGAATTAAGACAAGTATTATCTTTGTTTTACAATTTCTCTGATAATTCTTTCAGGTGAAATTAAGAGCGTGGTCATTTCTGCATATAACCAAACCAGAAAAAAACATTGTTTGTACAAAACTAAATTGCAGAGATTATACAGTTAATCTAAGAGTTACCAATGGGGGTCAACAAATCTATTAGTTGCAAAGAGTTGGATATATTATAACCCATGCATTTGAGTAAACTGAGGACTGAGTACAGACATCGGAGCATAAAGAGAGTTGAGTGAATTCTACTAAGATAATTTTAAATAATTAGTTCAAGAAATGTTGTGAAAACCATAGCTGATATAAGTAGTCATTGAAAGGCATAGGACTTTTATAACCTCTTTGGTGTCGTAGGTAGTACAACGCCACCAAAAATGATCACTTTTAGAAAGGTTATTTAACAACCCTTTCCTACACAAAATGTTGACATTGGAAAACAAAAAATACATGTATAGATCATCTTGGAACGTCAAAATCATCCAGAAAGAGACCTACAACATGTCACACCCCTCACCCGTTGTACACAAAGTGCAGCATCTTGCAACAGGTGAGAAAACATGAACATCAGTGTCAGTAGTGAAACCCATCTTATCTTGGTGTCTCAGACAACAGTATGTAAGGTAATCAGAGTGTGTCCATCTGAAAATCGACAAGTGTCACGTGTACACATGCTATTTACACAATGCATACATTCAACCATTTTATAACTAAAGCATTTGGAGAAAGAAATGGGTATAATGCTTTTCCAAACAAAGACATACCAGTCAAATCGTTCATAGATGAGACTGCTGGAGAATCATCATCCTTGTACACTTAGATTGATTAAGGAAAGCAGTAGTGGTGTATTTTTTACGTAGCTGTCTTACAACAGAAACTTTTCCAATATTGAACTGTAACGATACTGTGAGGTTCAAAAATAGTTTTAATGCAATGTATTCAACCTCTATATTAAGATAATTGTTTTATTCCAGTCATCCATCGTTGTTAGGGGCTGATGTATAAATTTAACAACTTTCTCTACAGGTTCTGGCTTAACATAGTGGTAAAACCCCTCAATTGGCCAAGTCTCATTCACTTTCACATTCGAAGCTCGATGTTAGTTTCTACATGAAGAAATCAGAAATTTACTGTCTCTATTGTCTGAGATTTTTTACATCGTTTGTATCTAAAAATTCTTCCTATATTATTTAGTTACCACATTATTTTATATATAGAGAGAACTCTTTGAATTTACTCAGAATTAGTTGGTGTGGGGGTTAACATTTGACAAAACACTTACGCACTCCCCTCGGTGTGGATTCCTGTACGTGGTGAGGGGACCTCCCAGGGAAGGTTCTGTTCTATCTGGTTACCTTCTCTGGGATCTAAACATCCACCCACGTGTTTGCCGTGCGTGGCGACCCGTGAAGGGGAGGAGAGGATCCTGGTGGTTGAGGGGTCCAACCCTAACATACCACTTTGGCCTCGAATTCCTGTAGACGGGCGGCCTTTGAGTGGCCCCCCTTGGGTCAATCGGCTGGTCCACTTGGGCTAGAGTCAACCAAGTACCAGTGTTGGAAGTTCTCAACGGGTGTTGTGGACATTGTGCCTGATGCTGGTGTTTGGGTATAGTGCTCACGAAACCCTGGCGTTGCTGCATTGTCCTTGCGTGACTTTGTAGTGCGTCCCCTTGTAGGGCTCCATGGTGGGTAGGGTCACTGGGTACCGAAATTTTTTTTCTTTTTCCTATGGATCCTCTAAAATTTTAAATAAAATTGTAAAAAAACAGTCAGAACAGCAATCTTCAACATCAGTAACACACGTACCTCATTTTCTTATATTACATTCTCATTCGGAAAAACCTTTAGGGCAAATGTCCCCTTTTTTTTACTCAAAAGGGACTAGAGAGACTTGCTGGCTCTCCAAAATCAGTAAAGAAACTTCGATCTGGTGACATATTGGTTGAAACATCCACATCCCAACACAGTGAACTCCTCTTGAATTCA
The DNA here is from genome assembly GCF_004210375.1 of Tachypleus tridentatus. Taxonomy (NCBI): domain Eukaryota; kingdom Metazoa; phylum Arthropoda; class Merostomata; order Xiphosura; family Limulidae; genus Tachypleus; species Tachypleus tridentatus. Next base: position 159,652,794 of record NC_134832.1, on the reverse strand, counting down.
AAGGCAATTGGGGATATACCTATTGAGGTTACACCCCATGCTACCTTGAATTCTTCACGAGGAGTTATTGTTGAAAGAGATTTGAAGAACGTTCCCGAGCCAGAGATTCTCGCTGGTCTCTCCACTCAAGGAGTTTCTGCAGTGAGGTGCATCTCCACTCACAAAGATGGAATTACACTGCCAACAAATACCCTCGTTTTAACATTTACTTCACCACGTGCACCTGCCACCATCAAGGCAGGTTATCTCATTTGCAGGGTTCGGCCATACATACCAAACCCTCTTCGATGTTTCCAATGTCAGAGATTCGGCCACTCAAAGACATCCTGTCGTGGTTCCCTGACATGTGCTCGTTGTGGAGGCAAGGACCACGATGCCTATGACTGTGACATGAACCCACATTGCGTAAACTGCAATGGTTCTCACCCCTTTTACTTTCATTCTTGCCCAAAATGGTTCGAGGAAAAAGAGGTGCAGCGTTTGAAAACGACACATAACATTAGTTATCCTGAGGCTCGGAAATTGCTGTCCACAACTCCATCTCGGACATATGCTGCTGCACTTCATTCCACAACTACAGTGGGAGTGCAGACAGATCTCTCTGTGCCTCCAAGAGAATCGTTTTCAAAACAAATGAAAAGCCTTTTGACCTCCGTGGTTAAAAAGGTTGATGAATCGACTTCCACACCTATCTCTGTTCCTCCCATACCTTCCAACAAACCTCAAGATCCACGTCCTTCAGTTTCAAATACAGGCATTTCTTCTGATACATCTTTTTCTCCCACCACAAGAGACAAAACAATTATTCGTTCGCGTCCTCAGTCACTGGATTCCCCTTCCAATAACAAAAACCTGCCCACCCGACACAGAGCAGGATCCATGGAGGTTGATAGACCTCCTCCGACTAAAGACAAGTAAAGAAAAAAGACGTGGTCGTAAACCGAAGGGTTCTCCAGCCACTTCACCTACCCGTTCTTAAAAAATGGCCACCTTGATACAATGGAACTGTCGAGGTTTACGTTCTAATCTGGATGATATCAAAACGCTGATTGCTTCCTACCATCCTGTTTGTCTTTCTTTACAGTTTACAAGAAACATTTCTCAAAACTGCTGATACTGTCTCCATTCGGCAGTTTTCTCTGTACAGTAATGACAGGTTGTGTGATGGTCGAGTACATGGAGGGGTGGCACTGTTGGTTGATCAACACGTGCCCACCCTGTCTTTGTCACTCAACACACCCTTGGAGACTGTAGCCATCCGTGTTTCCTTGGGTCATACCATCACTGTTTGTTCTCTGTACCTGTTCCCTGGAAAGACATATGATCAATCAGATCTTGATGCTCTCGTTGAACAATTGCCATCTCCATATCTAATCCTAGGGGATTTTAATGGACATCATCCCCTCTGGGGAAGTGCTATTATTGATGGGAGGGGCCGATCTGTAGAGCGGATGCTCTCTGATCACAATCTTTCTCTTTTCAATACTGGTTCTTCCACTTACTTTCATGTACCTACTCAGTCCTTTACCGCTATTGACCTCTCAGTTTGCTCCCCTTCATTATTCTCCCATTTTTCATGGAGGGTTGACAGTAATCCACTAGGCAGTGATCATTTTCCGATCCTTTTGAGAAAGACTGGCCGTGGTCGATGCCACCCTACCCGCGTGCCCCGGTGGAAGCTGGATCAGGCAGACTGGTCCACTTTCACTGCTCTCGCAGAATTTGATCCTGCCATCGTAAATCAGCCATCAATAGACGACTGTGTAGCAGCGGTAACTGACTGTATTACACATGCAGCTGCTCAGTGTATTCCTAAAACCTCGACACGTTTTCCACGATATCCTCGTCCGTGGTGGAATCCTGCTTGCCACATAGCACGGAAGGCTCAAAAGCGGGCCTGGGATACTTTTCGTAGATATCCCACACTTTCAAACCGGGTTGCTTTCCAACGGGCCCGTGCACATGCTAGGTGGGTAAGACGTCACAGCCAGAAGGAATCTTGGATTAAGTTCACAACCAGTATATCTTCTCCCACCAGTTCCAAGATCATATGGGACAGGATTCGAAAGGTTAATGGACACTACAATTCTATCCCCTCTCGATCTTACTCTCTGATGGTCAGGAGGTGACTGATGTTCGGAACATCGCTAACACTCTAGGTGAAAGCTTTTGCCGGGTATCTAGCACTTCTGCTTGTTCCTCCACCTTCCTGGCCATCAAGACTCGGGCAGAGCGATCACCTCTTTCCTTTCGAACTGACTGTTTCTTTGACTATAATTGTCCCTTTACCCTGGTGGAACTAAAAATGGCCCTTCATCGGTCTGCCAGTACGTCTGTTGGACCTGATGATATTCATTATGACATGCTGCACCATCTATCTCCTGCTTCTCTTGATGTCCTTCTGATTGTTTTCAACCGGATCTGGCAGGAGAATGTTTTTCCTGATGCCTGGCGCCAGGCTATTATTTTACCTTTCTCTAAGCCAGTGAAAGATCCCAAGATTCCTTCAAACTACCGTCCAATTGCTTTGACGAGCTGTCTCTGTAAGACATTAGAAAGGATGGTTAATGCTCGTCTTGTTTGGTTCCTTGAATCAAACAACCTCCTCTCGCCCACCCAGTGTGGGTTCCGTCGACAGCACTCCACCACAGACCACCTAATTCGTCTTGAAACATCTATCAGAGAAGCCTTTCTCAACCGCCAACATCTTGTATCAATATTCTTTGACATAGAGAAGGCTTACGACACAACATGGAGGTATGGCGTTTTGCGAGACCTCCATACATATGGGTTACGTGGCCATCTACCCATGTTTATTAAAAAAAATTTTAATGGACAGGAGATTCCAAGTTCGTGTGGGTTCGACACTTTCCCGTTCTTTTGTACAGGAACTTGGAATCCCTCAAGGCTGTGTATTGAGTGTTACACTCTTCAGTATAAAGATAAATGCCATCACTGAACAACTCCCTCTCACTGTTGCGAATGGGCTGTATGTCGACGACTTTCACATCTCATGTCAGTCATCAAACATGAGATATATTGAGCGGCAACTACAAACCGCCCTCAGTTGTGTACAGAAGTGGACTCTGGCGAACAGCTTTAATTTCTCTCTCTCCAAAACTGTATGCCTGCACTTTTGCCGTCGACGGGGTATTCACCCTGATCCTGAACTTCATATCGGTGCAGTTTTGCTGCCAGTGGTCCCGGAGACCAAGTTCTTGGGGCTTATCTTTGATCGTAAACTGACCTTTATACCACACTTAAAGCAGCTTCGGGTCAAATGCACAAGAGCACTGAACATCCTCCGTGTTCTCTCTTCTACCAGTTGGGGGGCAGATCGCTGTTCAATGTTAAAGGTATATCGTGCTCTTATTAGATCGAAACTCGATTATGGATCAATGGTCTATGGCTCTGCCAGACCCTCAGCCTTAAAGATGCTGGACCCCATTCATCACCAAGGACTTCGACTCTGCACTGGGGCTTTCCGTACCTCTCCAGTTCAAAGTATATACATTGAATCTCATGAACCTTCTCTACACCTTCGCCGTTTGCAACTATCTTTACAATATACTTGAAACTTCATTCCTTACCAAAGCATCCCACCTGGAAATGTGTTTTCCTTCCTCGGTCGGCAGTACTTTTTCAGAACAGACGATCTGTCATTGCTCCGTTTGGCCTTCGCATCCGGGAGCAATTGGATGAATTGGGTCTGTCCTTGGATAACATTGCAGATTCCACAGGTCGGCCCATCCCACCATGGCTTATTACAGCCCCCAAATGTGACCTTTCTTTCAGTCACCTAAAAAAGGCGGATACTCCAGATTGGAAGTACCGTCTTTTATTCAATGAATATCTTTCAAACAATCATTCAGTTCCCATTTATACAGATGGTTTCAAATCAGGTAATTCAGTGGGCTCTGCTATGGTTTGCTATGGGTCAGTAGTTGCGCGCAGAATCCCTTCTACAGCTTCTGTGTTCACTGCTGAACTGTATGCCATATCTCTTGCCCTGGATCATATTGCAGCTGAGCAGTACTCCAACTGCACTATTTATACTGATTCGCTTAGTTCTATACTTGCCTTGGAATCGCTACACGTTAGCTCACATCCTATTCTCGCTGATATTCGAAACCGACTGGCCCATTTCTCATTAGCAGCTACTTCAATCCAGTTTTTCTGGATACCAGGCCATGTTGGTATTCGCGGGAACGAGCTTGCAGACATGGCAGCTAAATATGTCTGCTTCAGCACCATCACTCCTATGCCTATTCCGTACATGGACTATGGTGTTGTCTTCAAGGCTCGGCTCCGTGCCAGCTGGCAGTCCACTTGGAATGAGCAACGTGACAACAAACTTTTTCAAATCAAACCCAAAATTGGACTTTGGCCATCTAGCTTCCGTAAAGTTCGGAAGGAGGAAGTTGTTCTCACTAGGCTACGCATTGGTCACAGTTTTTAACTCATCATTTTCTTTTATCTGGAACTGATGCACCAATGTGTAGTTTGTGTAACACTCAAATCACTATCAGCCACGTTTTACTTTCTTGCCATCGTTACAATTCTCAACGACGGCAATATTTTAAACATATTTTTCCCAGGGTCAATCTGTAACATTGGACAGAGTTATTGGTGATGGTGACTCTGTCCACCTTGATAATGTTTTTAATTTTTTAATGGCCATTAACCTTTTTAATCTCATTTAAGTGTTGCATATTTATTCACTACACCTTTTTAATTGTGGTTCCTTTTTACAGTTTTAATCTCTCTCCTTCAATTTGACATTGGACAATGGCCAGAACATTAAATAACTCGACACCAGGACTGGAAAGGCCAACTTCAGGTGACTAACGCTCCTGTTTGAACTATCCGTTTGAACTACTCGTTAGTCATCCTGGCGAGTTGTTATTATACTTTTGCTGCATATCATTTCACACTTTACTACTTAACTTTTAGTACTGGCCATATTGACTCATAACCCGGAACCAGGACTGGAAAGACCAACTTCAGGTGACTGACGGTGGTTTTTATACTTACCTGTTAGTCTTCCTGGCGGGTTACGATCATTACCATTCTGCTACAGGTAGTTCTTTACAACTTTGTTGACTGGATGTCAACATTGGTTTTTACGCCATTTTCTGTTTTAATTGCCATTTTGCTTTTATCTTCAATTACTTTTACAAATTTTACTCCATTTACTCGACTTTTATCTTTTTACTGGACATTTGGCTACTCATTATTACGATTTTGCGGAGTGTCTTTTAAAAATTTTATTCTTTTACATTTTGATAATAGCTGCTATGACACATAACCCGGAACCAGGACTGGAAAGGCCAACTTCAGGTGATTGACGGTGGTTCTTGAACTTACCTGTTAGTCTTCCTGGTGGGTTATGATCATTAACATTTTGCTAGAGTAAATATTTTACAACTTTGAAGACTGGATGTCACCATTGGTTTTTACACCATTTTCTGTTTTAATTGCTGTTTTGTTATTACCGTCATTTACTTTTACAAATTTTACTCCATTTACTTGACTTTATCTTTTTACTGGACATTTGGCTACTCATTATTACGATTTTGCGGAGTGTCTTTTAAAACTTTTATTCTTTTACATTTTGATAATAGCTGCTATGACACATAACCCGGAACCAGGACTGGAAAGGCCAACTTCAGGTGATTGACGGTGGTTCTTGAACTTACCTGTTAATCTTCCTGGCGGGTTATGATCATTACCTTTTTGCTAGAGTAAATACCTTACAACTTCTTATACTCTGCCTTCTATCTTAACATTGTAGACTAGGTGTCAACATTGGTTTTATACTTTTTTGTTTTACCTTCATTTCCATTTATGTCTATTACTACATTTATTTATTTTTATTTTTTTTACATTTTTACCGAATGTCTGGCGCAGATAGCCTCGCTGCTTTGTGCCATAAAACACTAAATCAATAAATCAATCAACTTACGCACTCTGAAAAATTACTTAGGCCTTTTTAAAATTATGTTTCTAATACAAAACTGCAATTTTTCTCTCTTGAATTGCCCCCAGAGCGTAGTGGTATGTTTTTGGATTCACATCACTAGAAAACGGGTTTTCGACACCCGTGATGGCCATGATGTAGCTTTGTGTTCAATTCTAAACATACAGTCTTGAATTATTAGTGTGCATTCTGTGTGCTGTATTTTTGTGTGTATTTAATGTTGTTAAAATGTCTATTAGAATAAGAGAACAAATACTTCATCATATATTGCATAAACATTGACCCGGCATGGCCTAGCGCGTAAGGCGTGCGACTCGTAATCCGGGGTTCGCGTCCGCGTCGCGCCAAACATGCTCGCCCTCCCAGCCGTGGGGGCGTTATAATGTTACGGTAAATCCCACTATTCGTTGGTAAAAGAGTAGCCCAAGAGTTGGCAGTGAGTGGCGATGACTAGCTGCCTTCTCTCTAGTTTTACACTGCTAAATTAGGGACGGCTAGCGCAGATAGCCCTCGTGCGCGGATTTCAAAACAAATCAAATCAATGACTAGTGGGATTGACCATAACATTATAATGCCCTCTACGGTTGAAACGACGAGCATGTTTGGTGGGATGGTGATTTGAACTCCCAACCGTCAGATTGCACTGTAATCACCTGTCCATGCCAGGCCCACTATTCACTGGAAAAAGAGTAGACCAAGAACTCAGAAACTGAAATAAGACTTCATTTTTGCGATGTAGAATATGTTAAAGCACTGTAATGTCAAAAATATGTAATTACAGAAGGTAATCGTTCATAAAATTATGTTAATTGAACAACACAATGACTGTGCTTATACTCAACAGTAAAGCCAATCTACCATAATCTTTTTTAATTTTTTACCAGAGGGGTTGACTATCACTCTTATAACGAACCCATAAAATGTAAAAAAATAATCTATGGCTCTAATGTATCATTGTTTCTTGAAGGTTCCTGAACTAATTTGGGAATAAAGCTATCTTGAACAGTTTTCAAAAACCTCTCTCTCTAACGGATTGATTCTAGTCTTTCCCGATCTATATGCTTGAAATTAAATCACCCATAATTATGACTTCATTAACTCTTTTAGCATGAGTTCGATCATAGGTACTGACCTTGTAACCATTTCGTGCTTCTAAAAGTTTTCATGCTATAATTTTTGAATTATTAAGTATATCTTCACACACATTTGCATATTGCCAGTAAATATAACAAGACTTCCTTACTCAGGATAAGTTTTACTATTCTTAGATGTATGTGTGTGTTTTCTTATAGCAAATCCACATGGGGCTATCTGCTAAATCCACTGAAGGGAATCGAATCCCTTATTATAGCATTGTAAATCCGTGGATTTTGACCTTCACAAAATGATCTGTCTTGGTTGTGTTTTAATAGATCACCATTTTGTAAAGTACAATCACCTGTCAGTTATAATACATATATATATATATATATATGTATATACATTATAACTATTTGCAAATAAGTTCTAAATTTAGTTTTCTTAAAAAAAGTACAGTAAATAAAATTGCATACCGAATTTTCATGAAAATACGGACAATTTTTTCTAGTAACGAACCTTTTACTTGCTTACTGTTTTCCGTTGGTTGCTAAGCCTTATCAAGTTTTGCAGGTAAAGGATGTGAAATGAAATAATATTTTCGGTTTTTATATAGTGTAATGGATTTAACGTTATATTTTTGATACCTACGCTTGTTTTAGAATAGTTTTCTTTTTTGCATTTGACGTATATTCTTGACTGTGTATCGCGCAAGTCCCGACTGTTCTCTGACTTTGTAGAATACTCGTGGGAGTAAGAATCAACAATATTTCTTTTATGAAAACGCACTAGATCATTATTGAGACTTCAAGAAACTCGCATGATTCATGTAAAAGTAGCTTAGTATCTAAGAGATAAAAGAAGAGTAGTATTGTTAGTCAACTACAGTCAGTATGTTGTAGTTCAAGGAAGTTTTAATTGTGATTAACGCCTATTAATCGGACAATTACAGAATTTGACCAGGAATGTTAAAAAAATTTCTAACATTACAAAACGTTCAACTACCGTGAATTACTTTGGTATTTATTATTTCTACGTGGACATCAAATATATTCGCCGGAAAAGTCAGCTTGTAAGGGTGTGAGTCTAGCTAACAAAAGCCAGCATTAGTTTAAGCAAGGAAGAAGCCCAGAAAGAGGAAGCCCGTATCTAAGTGGAAAGAGAAAGTAAACATTTCGAGCTGAACAAGGCTATATCAGAGCCAGGAAAGAAATTAGGCCAAAAGATGTTGTTGTTGTTGTTTTGAATTGAGCACAAAGCTACACACTGGGTTATCTGTGCTCTGTCCACCACGGGTATCGAAACCCGGATTTTAGCATTGTAAGTCCGCAGACATACCGCTGAGCCACTGGGGGGCTAGGCCAAAAGAAATGGATTTTAGATTCAATTAATCAATTGACCAAGGCAAAATGACAACTCTAAACTCATTCGACATATAAAAGTACCATCATTTAATGAAAATGAAGTTGATAAATACTTACAACATTTTGAGATAGTTGCCTAAATCATGGAATAGCCTTCCGATAAATGGTCATTATTCCTACAGTGTGTTTTGACTGGTAAAGTACAAGAAGCTTATGCTGCTTTCTTTCTAGAAAATTGTACAGATAATGATAAGATTAAAGCAGCTATCCTCAAAGCATACAATCTGGTTCAAGAAGGTTATCACAATCACTATGGTCAAACTCATATAGAATTCGCCCATGAAAAGAGGTTTGTTTTGATAGGTGTTGTATCTAAAGTTGTATTTTAAGTTTTGGTAACTTAAGTCAATTATGTTTAATTTATGAATTTAAATGCTGTACAAGTTACGATCTCAAAACTTATTTGTATGAAAAGAAAGTTGAAACATTACATGAAGCAGCTGTTCTTTACAATAATTACATTTTAACTCATAAAACCACTTTTCATGAAAAGAAATTCCTGCCAACTAAGCAAATTTTAAACGTTAATTGGCAAAATATTTTAAAACAATAAGATATGGTGCTCAAAAGAACAACCTACTTTACTCTGTTGCCAAATCTGAAGATGTTAATAAACCTTTTAAAAGCTTTACTTTTAAAACTGCGGAAATTGTCTGTCATTATTCTTTCTTTTTTTTTTTTTTTTGAACGAAACTTGTTGTTAGGTGCGAGAACGTTCTACTTTTGACGTTATGACGTATCAATGTTGTTTCTATTGGTTATTGCTACAAGTCAACGTTGTTTTAAATTGATCAATAATTGTTTCTTCTGGATTGCAAATTAATTTTGAGAAACAAAAAAGAAACTTTAGATATAATGATAATAAAATCTAAGAACCTTTCTTTTCAGACAGTTTTTCAAGCATAAACCGTTTCTTCAACTTAATTCTGTTAAATATACACAACACATCCGAATATCAGTAAAATATAACAATAGGAGAAAGTACGAGGCATGGTTCGAAGAGTGATGTCACAATACTGGTGAATCAATTGCTGTGAAAAAATGACGTAGTGAAAGAGTGGCAGAAGAATAAAGGTGTAAAGAAATTTGAAACTGACATGCGAGAGATAATAGTAAGAAAGGTCGGAAGATATTAAATTTCCAATAAAATTCAATTTCTCGTTTAAATTAAGTGAGAAATTGTACCTATGTTCAGAGTTATTATTTGCGTTGAGGGCGCTATAATTTGTCAAATAATCTCACTGTTTGTTGGTAAAAAAGAGTAGGAGTGTGTGGGGATGACTACTCTTTCACTGCTAAATTATGGACTGTTGACGCAAATATAGTTCTCGTGTAGCTTTACAGAAATTCAAAATAAGTTGAGTAAAGAACCAAGAGTTCTGTATGCTCAAAATCTCATCCATAGTTAAATTTCCTCCGGATAGTATATAAGTATACATGTGAAGAAAGCGAGATAACTATCGAAACTTTATTCGTCTAGCGATATCTTACCCGCAAAGAAATTAGTTTACGTAATAATCATGGTATTTTTTCTTCTTTAGTATATAAAATTATAATTGTTTATTCTTCTTTCTGAAAGTAGTTTAGTTTATGTATTTGTCTGAATTCAAAATACTATTGGTTGTGTTGTCCAATATCAACAGACAAACCAGCACCATGCAGGCCGCTGTTATCATTGATAATACACTGCAGTAGCATTTGTCAGAAGGTTTGTTTGACAAAATCCTACGGTAACAGTATATTATTATTTAAACGATTTTTTTTTTTGCATTAAAACTTGTATTACGTTTAGTTGACTGTAGACTAATCACGAAGAAACTTTAAAGTAATCTAGTATGCTGTATTGTATACCAACAGCAGTCTCCCAACTCAAAAGCGACTCCACCTTAGTAACTTTTGTTATTTTTTGTTGTTATTTTCGGTGAAATATTCTCACAACATTTCGAGCCTCAGTTGTTGGTTACCGCGTACATCGGTGAGATTACTGAGGTAATGGTATGTTATATTAATTTACAAATAGGGCACATAGTAGTGAACCGAGAACTGAACCTTGTCGAACTCGTGCTTTTAACGGGACCGAGTCGATAATGAGGTTTTCAATTTTAACTTTAGTGGTTTCGTTTGTGTAAAACTAGATAACCATCTATATATGTTGCATTATATTTAAACAGTTTGAATCTAGAAATGAAAGGTTATTGTTGTATGTTTGCGGTTAAATCCTTTATATTCTGACTCGATTATTCTAACCAGACGGTCAGTTGTTTGTCTTTGTTTTCCGCTGGTATTTTTGCTATTGATTAGAATGTTATTACTTTCTTGAAAGTTGTAAGAAGCCATGACGTGCATGGTGTCTCCACGTGTAAACATTGCTTTTGTAAGAAATAGAAACCAAGCCAAAAATCTTCGTTCAGTGTTTCAAGTCCTACACTGTATACTGATACCAAGATTGGCTGAAATCCTGAGGTTCATCGTTGTAATGTTCACGATGTTGGATTATGTTCAGAAAAAAATATTTATCAAAATTTTGCTTTTTAATCAATCGTGAATATAATTTGAGATAAAAATAATAACCCAAACATCAATTGTTTGAATACACATTGGCGACTTATCTTATTTAATTATTTTCTTAATAGTAGTTCAAATAAACGTAGAAATCACAAAAGTGTTAAATTAAGTTCATACGTTATTAATACTACAAACCTCTTCAAATTGTAACAAGAAGTTTACAAACATAGCACGCACTCCTGACGTCCGCCTACCACCTTCACATACAACCTTAACTGGTTCGTTGAAAACTATGGCCAGATGGAATACACCCCATTACTCTCAATATAGTCTCTAAGTCTTATATCTGCACAGTCTGGATGCATCGTTGTGTTGACACGTCTTTTATTCGAGTGACGTAAATGTACCTTTAAATTACATCAGTTGTCGAGTTTTAAACACGTTCAACCTTTCCTTTTATCTGTAGTTTAATTTTAATTTATCTTTATCTTTATGGTTTTAGGTTTCTTCATTGTGTAGACCTTATTAATTATTTTTTCTTAGTCGCCGTTAAAATGAAAACCTTCTCTATTTTAACATTCAAATTTATATAGTGAAACTTATCCTTTGATAAATATGCTTCTTTATGTGTTAACAAATATAACCAATCTACATATTGTAAAAGTAATATACAATAAAAGAATCTGTGTTTTATGAAACAGATGCAAGACTTCACGACACATCTATCTGTTTAGTTTGTGAAGAAAAGTGAATTATAAATATTCTTTCAACCTTTCTTCAACGAGGGGCATCATTCCCCACACTGTCGTGGATAAAACATTCAAAATGTCCTTTAAGCTATACCGGGAAGCATCAGACGTTTCCTCTACCACAAAAAACTTAGAAAATTCCCGTTAAACATATACAGATCACTTGAGACATAAGCTTTCTATATTTTGAGCTGTTCATGGTTCACTCGTACGTTAGAGAAGTTCGGTTTTCAAAATAATCTGACTTGTTAAAAAAAGAAAGTCCAAGGATGTACGTTTAAATACACATTTATACTGAGAAGACATTGTTCAATATCACTAATTTTAAACAAAATTTTTGACAACTGTCTTGGAAAACAGTTTGCTGATAAAGCTCTTATGAAAAATTAAATCTATATCTTGATATCAAAACGTTTATTTGAAGATTTCCGTTAACGGTTTTGAAATGAAATCCTTTACAACAATTACGAATAAATTGTTCTGAAAGTCTCACGAACATTATTACTCCAACTCTAAAAATAACATCAGAATTTACTTCGTCTTAAGGTTGGCAAATACTATAATATTCATACAAAGTAAGTGAATCGTGTCTTCCTTGCCAAGAAACTGAACACTTTATTTTGTTAGTGTGTGAAATTTTCTGTTTTCTTTTCCTTAAATGTTGGTTATAATTATTGGACAATTTTGAACGATATTACATTATCGTAATTAAACAATACACATATGTTAATATACAATTTTCAAGAAGTTTGTAAAATGATTAGATTTTACAATGAAAATTAGAGTTCATTCGTAATAAATCAAGTTTTCTTCCAGATTGTTTCCAGTTCGAATGAAAAAAGTGTACAACTTTCACTACAAGATGCCGCAAGGTTCATCTTAAGAAAAAAACAAAGTACGACAGGAAGGAAAAGGAGGGTAACAATATGGGAACGTATGCAATATTTTATACCAAAACCACATGCTATCTGCTATGTTCATCAAAGGAAATCGAATCCCTGATTTTAGAGGTGTAAATCTGTAGGCTTACCGCTGCCCAGAAGGGGATACAGGCTAACAGTACCGATTTATGAAAAAATATAAAGTTAAAAATATATAATAATGAATATATATACCTGTAGGTATAATGAAAGAATTTCCATATTAAACTTTCGTAATTTAACAAGGTAGTATTGAAATATGTGGGTTATAATTACCAATTCGATTGCAATTCAGTAATAAATCTAGAATAAATTATGCTTTTGATAAAGAACGTAGTAGAAGGGAAGTTTTAGTGAGTCTTTTAAAATATAATATAAAATTTTGTTTTGTTGTGATAGTTAACTGTATATTTTAAAAGTAATTGGGTCGTTATACTGTTTAAAATGTTATTGTTTGGTTTTATGTCTTGAACTATACATAATATTTTAAACTTTCGTTGATTGTTTATTTTTGAACTCAAAGCTGTACAATGGCTTATCTGAACCTTACTACATAATGAAAGATATTAACAAGATTTAATAATTTTGTATATGTGTTTAGTCAAGGTTTATGCTCAATGTTATCTCGTAACTTAATTATAAGTCGTGTTGTTAGATTTTATAATAATGTTTATGCTAAGTTTAACATCAATGTTTAAACTAATTGACTTTTCAATAACAAGAGAACGACTACGACATAATGTATAATGTAAAAATCTTCGTCGTGATCACGTCTTCATGAAGTCGTTGATATAACTTTCCGCTTCCTTTTGTTCCTTCAACAATTCTCTTTCATTATTCACGTTTTTTTAACATTTTGTGAGTTCATCTATCAGCTTTGTCTTGCATAAAGTAGGTTCTCATAAAAAAGTTATACCCAATTATATTATATTTAAAAAGTTTCATTTCAATTTACTTTGGGTAAAACGGTTTTATAAAAGGCGATTTTCCCATATAGCTCGAGATTAGTTGACTTTATAATAACAAAACAGCATATATCAGCTTGTAAGGGTGTGAGGCCAATCAAGAACCAAACTAACTTAAGCGAGGTGTGACGATATCAACTTGTCGTGGACCTAGATCTTCGACAAAATTTCAGTACTAGAGCAGATATAAGACTCAGTATTGTATGTAAGTTTTCATAATCTCTTATATGTAAACTATCATTTATAATAACTATTAGAAATAACCGTTATTACAAATTGTATTGTTTTTTGTTTGTATATTAAAATATATTTGAGTTAACAAAGAAAATTGCTTGTATCAATCTTGTTGGCAAATATTGAAACTTTGATATATTTTAACAGTTAGTTATATTGTAAATTAAAATTTTCGGTTATTTGAAATAGTGATACACATATGTAATACAACAAATCGTAGACTTGTCCGAAATATATAATAATGTGTAAAATAATTAATTGGAGACTCTTTCAGAGAAAAAGATCGAAATAAATTGAAATCAAAATATTAATTCAATTTATATTTATCAGTGCCAACAAGATATGATCATGAAATTAAGCAATACTTACTTGCGCATATAAAGTTTCCTGCTCAACAAACTTGAAGTTCCTTCATACATATGCAAACATGCAATAACTCATGACAGATTTCTAAGCGAATCATTCACGAACAAAGAAAAACCAACTTAAAACGAAATGTTACGAGCATTAGATTGTGATTTGGAACATGATGGAAATGAACCTCTCACCCTCAAATATGTACTATAAGTTTAGTAATATGCTACCTATTTCTTGACCCTTATAACTCATCATTTTGTTGTTTCATCATGTAGTGTATTAAAATGGTCTTAATGGTAATAAAAATAAAATAATCCAACAGTATGAAAAACATTGAAATAATGGACTATTTACGTTGCAAGTATGACCCTGTGTAAATGATGAACTGTACAACATTAATGTACATGGCCCTTACAGGGTTTTATTTCATATCAATGAACATTTGTGAAAGCAATACCCTCTTTTGTGTTACGTTCAAGGTGTAATAGTTACCCAAAACATAAAATAATTAATAACACCACAAATGCGGGAGAAAGAGGTCAAGATTGTATCTGATCCTTTCAGGTCCCCCAAAGGATCTAAATATTGATAATAAGAAACAGCGAACATAATTAAATTGGATGTGGCACGAAAAGGGTATACCAATTAAAAATAAGGACAATGAACAAAATTTAACATACGATTCCATAAAGGGAAGAAAGTTGTACGATGAACCTGACCCTCCCTTATACAAAAGATGAACGGAATACCAATGAAGAAGAAAAGAGCATAACGTAATATAATGGCCAACCATTCTACGTTAAAAATAAAATTGTCTTTGCTGAAGACAACTTCTACCTTGGCGAAATCTATATTTCTGACGTCTAGTTCTTTAACTCTCGTTGGTTCTATGTAAATAATATTGCCGAAATTTAAAATTATTCAAAAATGTGAAAATCATAATTGGAACTGTTCGTGTGGTGTGGACTTCAAAACAATAAAATAAATTGAAAGTATATTTAACACAATTACCTACATGGAGATGACCCTGAAATGGCTCAGAGTGAAAGTGTGTACTGGCTAAACTCTGCCCTTCTAGTTGTAAATAAATAAATATTGAACAGATATTAAAGCAGGACGGAGAGCGAAAGAGGTCTTTTGAGACTGATATAAATATAGCAAGAGTGGCGAGTTTGAGTTGTTTAGTTTAGTTTGAGCAGTCCTTTGAAAGAGAGACTGAAAGAGTTTATGAGTCTACGTATTAGTCTTAGATTTTTTTGTGATAAGCTGTCATTGGCTTTTGTTTTAACACTGAAAACTTTATAAACTTACGAGTCAGTGTTAAGTGTTTATAACATTTGTAAGCCTTGTTGCTTTTTTAAAATTTTGTAACTTTTGAAGTATTGACGGGTTTTGCTGTAGACGAATTTTGAACAGTGGACATCTGTAACCACACATCTAACGTGAAATGGAAGTTCTTAATTAACAACCTGTAGCTGAACTTTGACACGCTACGTTTTGTAAGTGGATGTGTCTGAATTAGAGGTTGCTCATACGTGGGTCTACAAAATTTTACGATTGTACCCCTTTGAAAATATTGTATATAAGTTAACATCTGATATTGTTCTTTTATTTCTATAACATATTTTAAAACTAAAATTTTAGTGTTTTTTCTCTCGCTTATTACAGAGTACGATTATACGGAATCTTATACTGTAGTACTACATTTATCATTTATATACTGGTACAAATATTTATGTAGGTATTCAGTTCCGCTTTTATTAAAACCATTTGTGTGTTTGCTGATGAATCCTAAGATTCATATGTAAGTCAGAATTTGACAATAACAGCTGAAATAAAATCACCATGGAAGTGAGTCTATCAAGAATATATTTTGACATTTATTGACGATTCTAGGTAATTTTGTGTTACCAAAAAAGTTGTTACTTGTTGGAAGGATATTTGGCATCCTTGGTTGACGAAAACTATTCGGACACTCAAAACATAAAGATATATACAGATAGAAATTGTGAATTTCCCTTGTACTTAGTGGTATTGGAGAACAAAGGAATGCAGATCAACTTTGGCAATCAGAGATATCCAGAAAGAGATCTGAAATATATCATACCTCAGTGATGAAAATGAAGTGCACTGTCTTATAACAAGTTATCCATGTATACTAGTTCAATATTCGCTCTAGAACGATAACAACTTAGTATGGGATCGCTAAGACACATCTTTCAATCATACCTCTCGTTCAACCGTCGAATACTTCAAGCAACTAAAGAATGAAACGGGTATTAAGGATCTTCCTTATGAAATTATACCGAGGAAATTTTCAAACAAGATGCTTATAGATTTCTGTACAATCAGACTATTAAAATGAAAGCTGAAAAACCATAATCGTCGTATATTACATAGGTTATAGAAAGCATGCAAGTAGACTGAAGTGCGTTAAAATGAAAAGTAGGCTTACGATAGCTGTCTGAAGTGGAAACCAGGTCTATTATCAAAAATTAATTTTATTAGATAGATCATGAACAGACATAGTGAGAGTCCAAAATAGATTTTTAACATAAAGTAGCACTGCCCAACAATTTTTTTTTGAAAAGTTTTGCTTCCTGAAAAGTTTTTGCTGATTGTGACAGGGACCTGGTGAGTATGCACAAATATAATTTTGGTTTTGCTTCATCACATAGGAATTCTGAGAAGTAGACAGTTAACTGTTTACTGAAAATAACGTACTTAATTGCGTTTATGTTTCTAATATGTTATTAAGTTCAACATAATTAAAAATGTTTTGCTCCTGATTTTCGTTTGTTTCTTTATTTAGTATTTGGGTGTTTTCTATGGTTATGTTGTGTTTATTTGATTTGCAGTGTTCGAAAACATGTGAAGGTGACTTTTTGTGTTCTTTTAATCTGGTTTCCATTTTTCTACTTGTTTCTTCAATATAGAAGTCATGGCAGTTATCACATTGTATGTTATAAATAATGTTGGTGTGGAGTTTGTCAGTGTAATTTTTATTCAATAAAGACTTTAGTTTTTGCCTCTTTTTTTTTTAATGATATTAAATGAAATGTCATATTTTGTTACTAATTTTTGCCAAATGTTGGTTATTTTTCTGCTGATATCAGGAATATATGGTATGCACATTATTGTAGAATAAATAAAGTGGCTTAAGTAGTAGTTAGGGCTTTTGTGAGAAATTTGCTAGTCAGAGCTCTTGTAGCAATGACCAAAAACATTCAATGGGAATGTTTTAAATAATTTAAAATAATCCACAGTACTGAAACTTTATTTAGTTTAGATGATCTTTTTATTCATGAAACTACTTTCTGTCTAGGAACAATGGAAATTTTGTTACGATAAGAAAACATCAGGTTAGTTAGGTTTAGTGAGTACAATATGTAATTGCAATATTTTATGATGATTTTACTCTTTATTTACTGAATAATATTTTTAGTTTCTTGTCAAACAACTATATAAATTATTTAATATATAATTTATTGAAAATAAACTATATTTGTTAGATATAAATTATTTTGACCAAGGGTATTGCTGCAAAAATATTGTTATCTGGTCTGAAAAGGTAATGGTGATGGCATTTTTGGAGGTGAGGTCCAGATTCACTAATGAACATTTTCAGTTTTTGTTGTGTTTATTTTATGATTTATAGCTAGGAGTGATAACTACTGTAATCTGTAGAATAAAGTATAAACTGAAATGTGTTGATAAAAATCGTATTTTTAGTGAAGTATTTTTAATATAAAGAATTTGTCTTGACTCGTCCATGTGCAAAGTGATTTTCATGTTATGATTAAAAATATTTTCTTTGCCTAGGAAGTATCAGATTTCTTTGTATAATCTCTTAAACCTCCTAAATACATTTCAGTGAGATGTTATACTTTATCTGGAATTTTCGTTACTCTAACTGCAGAGATGCCAACCATTACGATTTTGGTGTATACATTACGACTATAAGCTATCGCTATACAGACAAATATTACGAATTGTTACAACTCTCAAATTATTATGTATTATATTGGCCTATACAATAAAATGATAACTTGTTTCCCAGGGCTTGAAAGGTGAAAAAAAACTTCTAGTGAGATACAAATAAATTTTGATAATAATTAAAAGACATAGTCCAAATGGCTACTTGCGATAATCATATTTGTGCTTGAAATAATAAAAATTTTGGATCTCTGACGATCTACCAATAGTTTGAGTCGCGGTGCTTCTCCATACTGGGTTCGTGGTGAAATCCATAATTACATCATCAGTGCTTGTCAGCCAATCAGTGCTCACGTAAATGGGTACTTCTCGTTTTCTAAGCAGCATAGAAACATCCAATGCGATCACTCACAAGATAAAAAAAAGAGGTCTCATTCACCAGATTGTCTTGTTTCTGGTAAATTTAAAGAACTAAAACTGTGAATCAAAAATTTAGGAAAGAGTATAGTGCAAAATATCGGTGATTGCATCAAAAGTCAGTGACAGTCATGCGTTTTGTACAGTTTGTCACATTGATTTTTTTTCTGTGATGCATGGCGGGATAAACGGTGTTCCAGACATACAAAATCGGCATCTGACCAACAAAAGTCTGAGGCGAAGACAAAAACGATGCAGATCACAACAGTTATGAGTAAAAATTCGAATATGAAACCATAAATGCAGAAGTGATGTTAAGCATAATTCGGCATTGGTCATCAGTTACCCCTAGCTATAGCCAATCATGCAGGACATATATTCAGAAAAATGTACCCAGACTGATATAGCGAAAAAAATATGACTGTGCTGGAACCAAAACTACAGCCATTGTACAAATGTTGGGTTGTGAAGATGACAAAATGATTTCAAGCATACTTACTAACAATGTTTACAGTTTAAATACACAAAACACAGTCATAAAAGCAATCTATAGCAGTAAGTAATAAATAATAATAGTTATAATAATAATATAATAATAAAGAGCTTAGAGACATTGGTCAGGCCTAGTAGCTGCAAATAATAAAAGGGCTCTGTCTACAATCATTACACTCAGTCATTTGAAATAGTTGGTATCTCTGTAACTTCATATAATTTGACTAATCTCATAACCAGACAAAAACAATATAAATACCTCTAAATTACCATATTCTTTCTAAAATTATCTCAAATGTAGATTGAAACTATATTTGATTATTCAAAGTAGCTTTAACTTTGTTATACTGTACATCTATTTATAATTAAGTTTGATTGTTTTATTGCCATTTAATCATGTCCAACTACTATTTGTGCCATTATAAGCTTTAAGTCACTTGGAGAATGTGCAGCTCATGTTACCCTACCAAATTACATATAACCCACAAGCTACTCTGAGCTGCTTCTTGCCTTGTGAAATATTATTATTATCATTTAATCATGTCAACTACTATTTGTGCCATTATAAGCTTTAAGTCACTTGGAGAATGTGCAGCTCATGTTACCCTACAAATTACATAACCCACAAGCTACTCTGAGCTGCTTGCCTTGTGAAATATTATTATTATCGTTTATTTTACTTAATCTCACCATAACTAACCCAAAGAAATCATTATTATTTAATAATAGTAAATAAATAAACATGAAATAAAGTATTTGCCCAATCTTCTTTTTTCTTGTTGTAGATTGTTGATGACACTTTACCCCTACAGTTTTATACTAATGGTAGTAGTGCACTAAATAATTTTAATTAATTAGATAATGCATCAAAGAACATGGACTAATAGCATGTAAAAGTAGACAATTTCCTCTAATTCTTCAAATTTTTCCAGTTTTCTAACTATGTGACAAAAAGTTGTTACAAATTCATCCAAACTGGTTGTTGGACCATATTTTGCAAGTGAAATTAATGCTTTTCTGTTCAGAACACTGTTATAAAACATGCCATTTAATAAATGAAAACCTTGATTTTCTAT
This sequence comes from Tachypleus tridentatus, assembly GCF_004210375.1. Lineage (NCBI taxonomy): Eukaryota > Metazoa > Arthropoda > Merostomata > Xiphosura > Limulidae > Tachypleus > Tachypleus tridentatus. The sequence continues at coordinate 159,632,662 of NC_134832.1, read as the reverse complement.
GCATTATAGGTAATATATAATTAAATGTAAGAGAGAACTAATAAGTCCTGAAGAGTTGTGAACTCTTATTTTATGGTTGATATGTGTGTGGACTGACATGCCAGATTTTGGAGAGAGAGGAAAACAAAATTTGTACATCCATATTTGTCTGGTTGTAGTAACATCTTGTTACTAGCATGTACCTTCTTGAAACAAGCTGCAGACAGTGAACAACAGTTTTAAATATGAGACACTGTTGTCTTGAGCACCCATATAATTTTTTTGCTTTTAATCTTTTTCAAATTATAAAGTTTTGTATAGAAAAGCATTCATTGAAAGATTATTACTTCTGCTAAAACCTCTTTTACCGGTATAGTTATATTTTACTTTTCTAACATTGTAGTTTGTTCCATAGTTTTATCTTATCAGTTTTAACATGTACATACCCATTACAACTCAAATCCATTAGGTTGCCAGGTCTTATAAGTCTTTACACTACCCCAAGGCAAATTTGATCTTCATTAAACCTAATACACAGATGGGGTTCAAAGAGTACTTTGATATTCATTTTGGAAGTTCTATAGTTATGCAAATGAAATTTGAAAACTAAGATAGAAAAAAAGTATTCTTTTATGAAAATCATGTTAGTTTGAGTCTGTCTGACTAATGTAAATTCAGAGACAGTTTTTTTAATGTAAATACTTTATTAAAATTGTGATTTTGTGTGTGTGTGTAAAATACGTTTGTAATTTTTACTAAAGCTTACTAAATTTCATGAAGATGCACTAAGTAAGTTCAACATTATCATCAATATTAATTCTTCAGTGGATTGACCTCTTATCTTAGAATTAAAGTCATTGTTATGTGTCCAGTTGCATTTGCAAGTGGTCTAGTGTATTTAACTAACAAATACACACTATTATGTATTTTTGTACATGTGACGATTTTGGCTATATTGTTCAGTAACTTGTATGTTAGATATGAACTGTCTCCTCAAAATTAATTTAACATGATTATGTATGTATTTCTGAAATATTTATGAATTTGTTTCAAAATTCTGTTGTTAATTATCTACTGGAGGATTACAAGCATGATGACCATCATAAGATAACTGAGGCTCCACACAGTCAAATCATGGAAGATTAGTTTCTCTGGAGTTGGGTGTTTTTATAAAGTAGAAACACTTGATAAAGTAAAATTCTAGCTTTCAAGGTATTATATGTTTTGTATAAGTATTTATTTAGTTTTTTATCAGATATATCCAATTACTGTATGTCAGGTTATTAACTTGTATGTTATTACAGTGTAAATTCTTTCTCAGTTACATTAAGCTGTACCTCCCTCCTACAGATAGATGATTTCATTAAATGAGAACAATTGTGAATATAACTGGAAACTACCAAAAAAATATGAGTTTAAAGACTTATCTTTTGTGAAAAACATTTACAAGTTTTTTCTTTATTGAGCTAGCCTTTTTTATATTCTTAAATGTTATCTTATTGGTGTTTGAAATTATCTGTTAAATGTTTTTGGGATTTTATTTCAATACATGTAATTTGATATGCAAACTAAAGTAACAAATTAATATAATAAAATTACAAAATCATTATGAAAAAAATAATGATGTTAATTTTGTTAAGAAAAGGCAGTTGTTGGATTTTTCATATTTGCTTGGATAAAAAACCCCAATTCTTAGTCTGGTTCTGTGTATTTCTACCAAGTAAATTTACAGAATAATTATGAAAATTCTCAAAAATGAAGAAAAGGGAAAATGTTAAAATTGAGGAAGAAAAAAACAAACAAATGGAAAATAAAGCATGGGAACAACAAATAGAATAAAGATATTTTATATATTAATTATTGGGTTTTACTGCATGTACTGTGCTTCTTTTTTTGTTGTTAACCAGTCAGACATCATGAGAAATTAGGGAAGAGTTTTGTAAACCTTGATTACACTTACTAGAGTCATATTTATTCTTCTTTTACATCTTGAGTAATATTTATAATTAATTATTAATAATACTTACCCATACTTCTTTGGACAAATTAATCATGTAAGAGAATATGTAAAATAATAAATGTTTGCCTTTATTATAGATGTATTTCTCCATATCCTTGCTGATACCTTGGGCAGTGTTGATGTAATTGTATCAGCTGTTCTGATGAATCAGTTTGGTTGGATGATTGCTGATCCTATTTGTTCTATGTTTATATTCACATTAATTGGTTTTAGGTAAGCAAAGTTCTTTATCAAAATGAAGTAGTGAAATGATTTTCTTTTTTCACTTAACCTTTTTCAGATTGGTCAATGGTGAAAGACCATTTCATCACATCTGTTGACTTGCACTTGAAATGTTATTGAACTGGTATGTTATTAAGTTTGGTATCAGGCTATAGATTATAATTGAAATTTTTTATATAAACATTATTTAATTTTTAATTTAAAAGTAAATATTGATTAACAACTCACCTAAATGTCAATTTTTGTGTATCACATGAATGTTGAATGTAACAGTGGTTCAAATTAGATATTTGTGATGTCAAAACAAAGTCTATAGTTTTTGTAAGAATTAGGAACTTGAATTACCAATATTAGCAACCTACAACAAGCAGCAACTGGGTATAGAGAGTATAATTGGAAAAGATAATTGTTTGCATTACTTCCTTATTTACTGTTCTGTTTTAAGACTAGTTTAAGAACTTGTTTATAAATAGTTATAATCTGTATACATATATGATGTATACATAATTTTCTCTGTCATTTAGTCTGATTCTCTTTAGGTAAAGCACAAATAGAATATCAGTTTCTGAACAAATATGTTTGAAAGTGAATATGTATCTTTTTACTTTTATACTACACACTGATTAGTAAATGAGCATAATATATGTTTTATAAACTCATAAGGAACCTTTTTTTAATTTAAAACTAAGGCTATGGAATAACACAGCATAAGAATTATGTATCTGAATGTGTAAGTGTAACTGATATTGTTATTATCATAATATTAATTGGAGTAACCACTGTTACTTGCATCTGATAAAGTATCGTCATTGCTTGAATCAGAATTACAGGTAGTTCTTTTTTGTTAGTTAAATAAAGCATATTTCATGTGGTAAAGTGATGTGTAAGTATAAAAAGGTATAAAACTACTTATTTTTTTACACACTATCCTGTATTAAGCTGAAGACTGCCTCATTTAGTGTGACTGAATACACAATATTATATGTATTGTTTGATTCCCAATAAATAAGAAGCCCAGTAAACAAAAAACTTTTGGAAAAACAAAAGCTGTATATCTTCAAGGATAAATGTTTTTTGTATCGTTGGTTTGTTTCTGTGTGCAATGTATGGGCGATGTAGGAGTCACTGTGTCAGTTAATTTGATAAGTCATAAAACTGGAACAAACAAATTTTGAAAACAATCAAGTTATTCTTTTCTTTTGATTTCTCTAACTTAGTATCACCAATTTATTTCAAACTGCCACTTTGTAACGTTAAGCTTTCCAACTATATTTTACTGATTTAAATGCACTTAAAAGAATGTATTTATTTAAAATTTCTCTGTGTTTCATTAACATGACACCGCTTTTGATCTACACTCAGTCACCAGATATTTATTGTGTTACATTTTATAAATCAAATAGAAAGAGCGGTCATTAGCACTATAGTAATAATTTTATTATTAATTGATTCAGTTCCTATTTGGCATAAGTTTAACACTTAAACCACAAATTATTTCATTAAAACTTTCAATTTTACATTGTCGTGTAGAAAAGAACCAATCTATCTATTAGCTAAATAAGTAACATTTTTCAATGACTACATCCTAAATTGACATCTTCATGTTGTGACGTAGAAGTAGTTAATATCTGATTACAGTGATGTTGTGGCACAGTTGTATGCTCATATGTGAATTATGTGTTTTTTTTGCATAATAAGGTTTCATGTGTGACTAAAAAGTTTTTACAGTTTAGAAACAAAACACATCTCTGAATTAGCAAACTCATGCAGTGGAATGTGAAATAAGCCTCAATATGTTATTATATTATCCTCCTGTTAGTTAGAGGTGATAAAAGTGCACGCCACAAAGTGTGCTATAAAGATGCTTTACAAAGTTATTTAATAAAATTTAAAATTTTATTGGATAGTCAACATGGGAAAAATGCGCTTCTATCTCTTTTTACTGTTTATCTAGATGAGGTACAGATGTAGTTTTGTATATCTGGATTTTCAGAATTCATTTGACAAGCTGTAACCTAAAGGCTTTTGAAAAAAATTATCTCTGTCGGCATGAGAGATAAGTTAAATTGGGTAGAAGAAAGTAGAGCATGTTACAAATGGAGTGCTATCAGATTGAATTAATTTCATGAGTGAAGTATCTCAGGGCTCAGTCTTAGAACCTCTGCTCTTTTTATTTGGATCAATGACATAGGTGAAGGAATGGTCAATAAATTACTTTAATATATTGAAAGTATCAAGATTTTACATGTTGTTGGCTGTGAAAAGAATAGTGCTGCTTCAGAAAAGGATTTGAATTATATAGTTACTTGGACAGATAAATAACTGATGGCTTTAATTATAATAAGTGCAAGGTCACATGTAGGATATCATAGTTTTAGTTATTGGTATATTTTTTGATGAGTATAACCTCAACAGCATTATGGAAGGAAGGATTTTGCTATTCTAGTTGATCAGTCTCATAAAGCCATCAAACAATGTGCTGTTGCTAGTAGCATGGCAATGGTATTTTAAGTTTTATGTATAAAAATAATGAATACAATCTAAAGAGGTCATAATTTCATATTTTAGATCATTAAAGTTAGGCCACATTTGGTGTACCATATTCCATGTTGAGAGCTTAACTTAAGAGGAACACTGAACTTTTAGATAGGATTCATAGAAGGACAGGTTAAGATCTTTGAAATTGCTTTCTCCTGAAAAAGAATTTTTCATTTTATTTATATATTTTTTGTACTTAATGGAGAGATGGTGGTATGAATTGGAAGTAGAAATATAAATTTTAACAGGGTAGAAAACATCTTCAGATAAGATAGCTTTATTTTTTGTAACAGGGTAGTTGGCTTTTTGGAATGATTTGTTCATAATTGGTATGTGCAGTTAATTTAAGGGAAGGCTCGATAAATGTTCAAATGGTAAACACTAGCTTTGAGAGTGAATATTTTAAAGTAACTTAATGGGTCAGACATGTGTATTATACAAGTTTTATTTCAAAAGGAAAGGTTTGAATAACTTCTCAATCTTCCTTTGTCTAGATAGCGTGTTTGTTCATTGCAATTTTCCATTTTATATCCTCTATTGTACCCTGA
>NC_134832.1:159581920-159626855 GCF_004210375.1 Tachypleus tridentatus | reverse complement strand
TAGTTGGTACTGTACTGTCATCATGCTAGTATCATTACTACTGTACACACTGGATACTAGTTGGTACTGTCATCATTAGTATCATTACTACTGTACACACTGGATACTAGTTGGTACTGTCATCACTAGTATCATTATTACTGTACACACTGGATACTAGTTGGTACTGTCATCACTAGTATCATTACTACTGTACACACTGGATACTAGTTGGTACTGTCATCGCTGTATCATCACTACTGTATCATTAGTTGGTACTGTACACACTGGATACTAGTTAGTACTGTCATCACTAGTATCATTACTACTGTACACACTGGATACTAGTTGGTACTGTCATCACTAGTATCATTATTACTGTACACACTGGATACTAGTTGGTACTGTCATCACTAGTATCATTATTACTGTACACACTGGATACTAGTTAGTACTGTCATCACTAGTATCATTATTACTGTACACACTGGATACTAGTTGGTACTGTCATCACTAGTATCATTACTACTGTACACACTGGATACTAGTTGGTACTGTCATCACTAGTATCATTATTACTGTACACACTGGATACTAGTTGGTACTGTCATCACTAGTATCATTATTACTGTACACTGGATACTAGTTGGTACTGTCATCACTAGTATCATTATTACTGTACACACTGGATACTAGTTGGTACTGTCATCACTAGTATCATTATTACTGTACACACTGGATACTAGTTGGTACTGTCATCATACTGTACATCACTGGATACATTACTGTACTGTACACTGGATACTAGTTGGTACTGTCATCACTAGTATCATTATTACTGTACACACTGATACTAGTTAGTACTGTCATCACTAGTATCATTATTACTGTACACACTGATACTAGTTAGTACTGTCATTACTAGTATCATTATTACTGTACACACTGGATACTAGTTGGTACTGTCATGGTATCATTATTACTGTACACACTGGATAGTACTGTCATCACTAGTATCATTATTACTGTACACACTGGATACTAGTTGGTACTGTCATCACTAGTATCATTATTACTGTACACACTGGATACTAGTTAGTACTGTCATCATTAGTATCATTATTACTGTACACTGGATACTAGTTAGTACTGTCATCACTAGTATCATTACTACTGTACACACTGGATACTAGTTGGTACTGTCATCACTAGTATCATTACTACTGTACACACTGGATACTAGTTGGTACTGTCATCACTAGTATCATTATTACTGTACACACTGGATACTAGTTGGTACTGTCATCACTAGTATCATTACTACTGTACACACTGGATACTAGTTAGTACTGTCATCATGTAGTATCATTATTACTGTACACACTGGATACTAGTTGGTACTGTCATCACTAGTATCATTATTACTGTACACACTGGATACTAGTTAGTACTGTCATCACTAGTATCATTATTACTGTACACACTGGATACTAGTTGGTACTGTCATCACTAGTATCATTATTACTGTACACTGGATACTAGTTGGTACTGTCATCACTAGTATCATTATTACTGTACACACTGGATACTAGTTAGTACTGTCATCACTAGTATCATTATACTACTGGATGCTAGTTGTACTGTCACACTGGATACTAGTTAGTACTGTCATCACTAGTATCATTACTACTGTACACACTGGATACTAGTTGGTACTGTCATCACTAGTATCATTATTACTGTACACACTGGATACTAGTTGGTACTGTCATCACTAGTATCATTATTACTGTACACACTGGATACTAGTTAGTACTGTCATCACTAGTATCATTATTACTGTACACACTGGATACTAGTTAGTACTGTCATCACTAGTATCATTATTACTGTACACACTGGATACTAGTTAGTACTGTCATCACTAGTATCATTATTACTGTACACACTGGATACTAGTTGGTACTGTCATCACTAGTATCATTACTACTGTACACACTGGATACTAGTTAGTACTGTCATCACTAGTATCATTATTACTGTACACACTGGATACTAGTTAGTACTGTCATCATTAGTATCATTACTACTGTACACACTGGATACTAGTTGGTACTGTCATCACTAGTATCATTATTACTGTACACACTGGATACTAGTTAGTACTGTCATCACTAGTATCATTATTACTGTACACACTGGATACTAGTTGGTACTGTCATCACTAGTATCATTATTACTGTACACACTGGATACTAGTTGGTACTGTCATCACTAGTATCATTATTACTGTACACACTGGATACTAGTTGGTACTGTCATCACTAGTATCATTATACTGTACACACTGGATACTAGTTGGTACTGTCATCACTAGTATCATTACTACTGTACACACTGGATACTAGTTGGTACTGTCATCACTAGTATCATTATTACTGTACACACTGGATACTAGTTAGTACTGTCATCACTAGTATCATTACTACTGTACACACTGGATACTAGTTGGTACTGTCATCACTAGTATCATTATTACTGTACACACTGATACTAGTTAGTACTGTCATTACTAGTATCATTATTACTGTACACACTGATACTAGTTAGTACTGTCATTACTAGTATCATTATTACTGTACACACTGGATACTAGTTGGTACTGTCATCACTAGTATCATTATTACTGTACACACTGGATACTAGTTGGTACTGTCATCACTAGTATCATTATTACTGTACACACTGGATACTAGTTAGTACTGTCATCACTAGTATCATTATTACTGTACACACTGGATACTAGTTGGTACTGTCATCACTAGTATCATTATTACTGTACACACTGGATACTAGTTGGTACTGTCATCACTAGTATCATTATTACTGTACACACTGGATACTAGTTGGTACTGTCATCACTAGTATCATTATTACTGTACACACTGGATACTAGTTGGTACTGTCATCACTAGTATCATTATTACTGTACACACTGGATACTAGTTAGTACTGTCATCACTAGTATCATTATTACTGTACACACTGGATACTAGTTGGTACTGTCATCACTAGTATCATTACTACTGTACACACTGGATACTAGTTAGTACTGTCATCACTAGTATCATTATTACTGTACACTGGATACTAGTTGGTACTGTCATCACTAGTATCATTATTACTGTACACACTGGATACTAGTTGGTACTGTCATCACTAGTATCATTACTACTGTACACACTGGATACTAGTTGGTACTGTCATCACTAGTATCATTATTACTGTACACACTGGATACTAGTTGGTACTGTCATCACTAGTATCATTACTACTGTACACACTGGATACTAGTTGGTACTGTCATCACTAGTATCATTACTACTGTACACACTGGATACTAGTTGTACTGTATCATTATTATCATTATTACTGTCACACTGGATACATTAGTACTGTCATACTGTGTACACACTGGATACTAGTTGGTACTGTCATCACTAGTATCATTATTACTGTACACACTGGATACTAGTTGGTACTGTCATCACTAGTATCATTATTATACGCACTGGATACTACTGTCATCACTAGTATCATTACTACTGTACACACTGGATACTAGTTAGTACTGTCATTAGTATCATTATTACTGTACACTGGATACTAGTTAGTACTGTCATCATTAGTATCATTATTACTGTACACACTGGATACTAGTTGGTACTGTCATCACTAGTATCATTATTACTGTACACACTGGATACTAGTTAGTACTGTCATCACTAGTATCATTATTACTGTACACACTGGATACTAGTTGGTACTGTCATCACTAGTATCATTACTACTGTACACACTGGATACTAGTTAGTACTGTCATCACTAGTATCATTATTACTGTACACACTGGATACTAGTTAGTACTGTCATCACTAGTATCATTATTACTGTACACACTGGATACTAGTTGGTACTGTCATCACTAGTATCATTATTACTGTACACACTGGATACTAGTTGGTACTGTCATCACTAGTATCATTATTACTGTACACACTGGATACTAGTTGGTACTGTCATCACTAGTATCATTACTACTGTACACACTGGATACTAGTTAGTACTGTCATCACTAGTATCATTATTACTGTACACACTGGATACTAGTTGGTACTGTCATCACTAGTATCATTATTACTGTACACACTGGATACTAGTTAGTACTGTCATCACTAGTATCATTATTACTGTACACTGGATACTAGTTGGTACTGTCATCACTAGTATCATTACTACTGTACACACTGGATACTAGTTGGTACTGTCATCACTAGTATCATTATTACTGTACACACTGTATCATTATTATACTGGATACTAGTTGGTACTGTCATCACTAGTATCATTATTACTGTACACACTGGATACTAGTTGGTACTGTCATCTAGTTGGTACTGTCATCACTAGTATCATTATTACTGTACACACTGGATACTAGTTGGTACTGTCATCACTAGTATCATTATTACTGTACACTGGATACTAGTTGGTACTGGTATCATTACTACTGTACACTGGACACTGGATGTCACTAGTTAGTACTGTCTAGTATCATTTTACTGTACACACTGGATACTAGTTGGTACTGTCATCACATCACTAGTATCATTACTACTGTACACACTGGATACTAGTTGGTACTGTCATCACTAGTATCATTATTACTGTACACACTGGATACTAGTTAGTACTGTCATCACTAGTATCATTACTACTGTACACTGGATACTAGTTGGTACTGTCATCACTAGTATCATTACTACTGTACACACTGGATACTAGTTGGTACTGTCATCACTAGTATCATTATTACTGTACACACTGGATACTAGTTGGTACTGTCATCACTAGTACTGTACACACTGGATACTAGTTAGTACTGTCATCACTAGTATCATTACTGTACACACTGGATACTAGTTGGTACTGTCATCATAGTATCATTATTACTGTACACACTGGATACTAGTTGGTACTGTCATCACTAGTATCATTACTACTGTACACACTGGATACTAGTTGGTACTGTCATCACTAGTATCATTATTACTGTACACACTGGATACTAGTTAGTACTGTCATCACTAGTATCATTACTACTGTACACACTGGATACTAGTTGGTACTGTCATCACTAGTATCATTATTACTGTACACTGGATACTAGTTAGTACTGTCATCACTAGTATCATTACTACTGTACACACTGGATACTAGTTGGTACTGTCATCACTAGTATCATTACTACTGTACACACTGGATACTAGTTCATTATCACTAGTATCATTATTACTGTACACACTGGATACTAGTTAGTACTGTCATCACTAGTATCATTACTACTGTACACACTGGATACTAGTTGGTACTGTCATCACTAGTATCATTACTACTGTACACACTGGATACTAGTTGGTACTGTCATCACTAGTATCATTATTACTGTACACACTGGATACTAGTTGGTACTGTCATCACTAGTATCATTACTACTGTACACACTGGATACTAGTTAGTACTGTCATCACTAGTATCATTATTACTGTACACACTGGATACTAGTTGGTACTGTCATCACTAGTATCATTATTACTGTACACACTGGATACTAGTTAGTACTGTCATCACTAGTATCATTACTACTGTACACTGGATACTAGTTGGTACTGTCATCACTAGTATCATTACTACTGTACACACTGGATACTAGTTGGTACTGTCATCACTAGTATCATTATTACTGTACACACTGGATACTAGTTGGTACTGTCATCACTAGTATCATTACTACTGTACACACTGGATACTAGTTGGTACTGTCATCACTAGTATCATTATTACTGTACACACTGGATACTAGTTGGTACTGTCATCACTAGTATCATTATTACTGTACACACTGGATACTAGTTGGTACTGTCATCACTAGTATCATTATTACTGTACACACTGGATACTAGTTAGTACTGTCATCACTAGTATCATTATTACTGTACACACTGGATACTAGTTAGTACTGTCATCACTAGTATCATTATTACTGTACACACTGGATACTAGTTGGTACTGTCATCACTAGTATCATTATTACTGTACACACTGGATACTAGTTAGTACTGTCATCACTAGTATCATTACTACTGTACACACTGGATACTAGTTGGTACTGTCATCACTAGTATCATTACTACTGTACACACTGGATACTAGTTGGTACTGTCATCACTAGTATCATTATTACTGTACACACTGGATACTAGTTGGTACTGTCATCACTAGTATCATTATTACTGTACACACTGGATACTAGTTGGTACTGTCATCACTAGTATCATTATTACTGTACACACTGGATACTAGTTGGTACTGTCATCACTAGTATCATTATTACTGTACACACTGGATACTAGTTGGTACTGTCATCACTAGTATCATTATTACTGTACACACTGGATACTAGTTAGTACTGTCATCACTAGTATCATTATTACTGTACACACTGGATACTAGTTGGTACTGTCATCACTAGTATCATTATTACTGTACACTGGATACTAGTTGGTACTGTCATCACTAGTATCATTACTACTGTACACTGGATACTAGTTGGTACTGTCATCACTAGTATCATTACTACTGTACACACTGGATACTAGTTGGTACTGTCATCACTAGTATCATTATTACTGTACACACTGGATACTAGTTGGTACTGTCATCACTAGTATCATTATTACTGTACACACTGGATACTAGTTGGTACTGTCATCACTAGTATCATTATTACTGTACACACTGGATACTAGTTAGTACTGTCATCACTAGTATCATTATTACTGTACACACTGGATACTAGTTAGTACTGTCATCATTAGTATCATTATTACTGTACACACTGGATACTAGTTAGTACTGTCATCATTAGTATCATTATTACTGTACACACTGGATACTAGTTAGTACTGTCATCACTAGTATCATTATTACTGTACACACTGGATACTAGTTGGTACTGTCATCACTAGTATCATTACTACTGTACACACTGGATACTAGTTGGTACTGTCATCACTAGTATCATTACTACTGTACACACTGGATACTAGTTAGTACTGTCATCACTAGTATCATTACTACTGTACACACTGGATACTAGTTGGTACTGTCATCACTAGTATCATTATTACTGTACACACTGGATACTAGTTAGTACTGTCATCACTAGTATCATTATTACTGTACACACTGGATACTAGTTGGTACTGTCATCACTAGTATCATTATTACTGTACACACTGGATACTAGTTGGTACTGTCATCACTAGTATCATTACTACTGTACACACTGGATACTAGTTGGTACTGTCATCACTAGTATCATTATTACTGTACACACTGGATACTAGTTGGTACTGTCATCACTAGTATCATTATTACTGTACACACTGGATACTAGTTGGTACTGTCATCACTAGTATCATTACTACTGTACACACTGGATACTAGTTGGTACTGTCATCACTAGTATCATTATTACTGTACACACTGGATACTAGTTGGTACTGTCATCACTAGTATCATTACTACTGTACACACTGGATACTAGTTGGTACTGTCATCACTAGTATCATTATTACTGTACACACTGGATACTAGTTAGTACTGTCATCATTAGTATCATTACTACTGTACACTGGATACTAGTTGGTACTGTCATCACTAGTATCATTATTACTGTACACACTGGATACTAGTTGGTACTGTCATCACTATTATCATTATTACTGTACACACTGGATACTAGTAGTACTGTCATCACTAGTATCATTACTACTGTACACACTGGATACTAGTTAGTACTGTCATCACTAGTATCATTATTACTGTACACACTGGATACTAGTTAATACTGTCATCACTAGTATCATTATTACTGTACACACTGGATGTCTAGTTGGTACTGTCATCATCTAGTATCATTATTACTGTACACACTGGATACTAGTTGGTACTGTCATCATTAGTATCATTATTACTGTACACTGGATACTAGTTGGTACTGTCATCACTAGTATCATTATTACTGTACACACTGGATACTAGTTAGTACTGTCATCATTAGTATCATTACTACTGTACACACTGGATACTAGTTAGTACTCTCATCACTAGTATCATTACTACTGTACACACTAGATACTAGTTGGTACTGTCATCACTAGTATCATTATTACTGTACACACTAGATACTAGTTGGTACTGTCATCACTAGTATCATTACTACTGTACACTGGATACTAGTTGGTACTGTCATCACTAGTATCATTATTACTGTACACACTGGATACTAGTTAGTACTGTCATCATTAGTATCATTACTACTGAACACACTGGATACTAGTTAGTACTGTCATCACTAGTATCATTATTACTGTACACTGGATACAAGTTAGTACTGTCATCACCATTATCATTATTACTGTACACACTGGATACTAGTTGGTACTGTCATCACTAGTATCATTACTACTGTACACTGGATACTAGTTGGTACTGTCATCACTAGTATCATTATTACTGTACACACTGGATACTAGTTGGTACTGTCATCACTAGTATCATTACTACTGTACACACTGGATACTAGTTGGTACTGTCATCACTAGTATCATTATTACTGTACACACTGGATACTAGTTGGTACTGTCATCACTAGTATCATTATTACTGTACACACTGGATACTAGTTGGTACTGTCATCACTAGTATCATTATTACTGTACACACTGGATACTAGTTGGTACTGTCATCACTAGTATCATTATTACTGTACACACTGGATACTAGTTGGTACTGTCATCATTAGTATCATTACTACTGTACACACTGGATACTAGTTGGTACTGTCATCATTAGTATCATTATTACTGTACACACTGGATACTAGTTGGTACTGTCATCACTAGTATCATTACTACTGTACACACTGGATACTAGTTGGTACTGTCATCACTAGTATCATTACTACTGTACACACTGGATACTAGTTGGTACTGTCATCACTAGTATCATTACTACTGTACACACTGGATACTAGTTGGTACTGTCATCACTAGTATCATTACTACTGTACACACTGGATACTAGTTGGTACTGTCATCACTAGTATCATTACTACTGTACACACTGGATACTAGTTGGTACTGTCATCACTAGTATCATTATTACTGTACACACTGGATACTAGTTGGTACTGTCATCACTAGTATCATTACTACTGTACACACTGGATACTAGTTGGTACTGTCATCACTAGTATCATTATTACTGTACACACTGGATACTAGTTGGTACTGTCATCATTAGTATCATTACTACTGTACACACTGGATACTAGTTAGTACTGTCATCACTAGTATCATTACTACTGTACACACTAGATACTAGTTGGTACTGTCATCACTAGTATCATTATTACTGTACACACTAGATACTAGTTGGTACTGTCATCATTAGTATCATTACTACTGTACACACTGGATACTAGTTAGTACTGTCATCACTAGTATCATTATTACTGTACACACTGGATACTAGTTGGTACTGTCATCATTAGTATCATTACTACTGTACACACTGGATACTAGTTAGTACTGTCATCACTAGTATCATTATTACTGTACACACTGGATACTAGTTAGTACTGTCATCATTAGT
The DNA here is from genome assembly GCF_004210375.1 of Tachypleus tridentatus. Classification (NCBI taxonomy): domain Eukaryota; kingdom Metazoa; phylum Arthropoda; class Merostomata; order Xiphosura; family Limulidae; genus Tachypleus; species Tachypleus tridentatus. Next base: position 159,617,096 of record NC_134832.1, on the reverse strand, counting down.
ATCATTACTACTGTACACACTGGATACTAGTTAGTACTGTCATCACTAGTATCATTATTACTGTACACTGGATACAAGTTAGTACTGTCATCACCAGTATCATTATTACTGTACACACTGGATACTAGTTGGTACTGTCATCACTAGTATCATTATTACTGTACACACTGGATACTAGTTGGTACTGTCATCACTAGTATCATTACTACTGTACACACTGGATACTAGTTAGTACTGTCATCACTAGTATCATTACTACTGTACACACTGGATACTAGTTGGTACTGTCATCACTAGTATCATTATTACTGTACACACTAGATACTAGTTGGTACTGTCATTACTAGTATCATTACTACTGTACACACTGGATACTAGTTAGTACTGTCATCACTAGTATCATTATTACTGTACACACTGGATACTAGTTGGTACTGTCATCATTAGTATCATTACTACTGTACACACTGGATACTAGTTGGTACTGTCATCACTAGTATCATTATTACTGTACACACTGGATACTAGTTGTACTGTCACTAGTATCATTACTACTGTACACACTGGATACTAGTTAGTACTGTCATCACTAGTATCATTATTACTGTACACACTGGATACTAGTTAGTACTGTCATCATTAGTATCATTACTACTGTACACACTGGATACTAGTTAGTACTGTCATCACTAGTATCATTACTACTGTACACACTGGATACTAGTTAGTACTGTCATCACTATTATCATTATTACTGTACACACTGGATACTAGTTAGTACTGTCATCACTAGTATCATTACTACTGTACACACTGGATACTAGTTGGTACTGTCATCACTAGTATCATTATTACTGTACACACTGGATACTAGTTAGTACTGTCATCACTAGTATCATTATTACTGTACACACTGGATACTAGTTAGTACTGTCATCACTAGTATCATTATTACTGTACACACTGGATACTAGTTAGTACTGTCATCATTAGTATCATTACTACTGTACACTGGATACTAGTTGGTACTGTCATCACTAGTATCATTATTACTGTACACACTGGATACTAGTTAGTACTGTCATCATTGGTATCATTACTACTGTACACTGGATACTAGGTACTGTCATCACTAGTATCATTACTACTGTACACACTGGATACTAGTTGGTACTGTCATCACTAGTATCATTATTACTGTACACACTGGATACTAGTTGGTACTGTCATCATTAGTATCATTACTACTGTACACTGGATACTAGTTGGTACTGTCATCACTAGTATCATTATTACTGTACACACTGGATACTAGTTGGTACTGTCATCATTAGTATCATTACTACTGAACACACTGGATACTAGTTAGTACTGTCATCACTAGTATCATTATTACTGTACACTGGATACTAGTTGGTACTGTCATCACCATTATCATTATTACTGTACACACTGGATACTAGTTGGTACTGTCATCACTAGTATCATTACTACTGTACACACTGGATACTAGTTGGTACTGTCATCACTAGTATCATTACTACTGTACACACTGGATACTAGTTGGTACTGTCATCACTAGTATCATTACTACTGTACACACTGGATACTAGTTGGTACTGTCATCACTAGTATCATTATTACTGTACACTGGATACTAGTTAGTACTGTCATCACTAGTATCATTATTACTGTACACACTGGATACTAGTTGGTACTGTCATCATTAGTATCATTACTACTGTACACACTGGATACTAGTTAGTACTGTCATCACTAGTATCATTATTACTGTACACACTAGATACTAGTTGGTACTGTCATCACTAGTATCATTATTACTGTACACACTGGATACTAGTAGTACTGTCATCACTAGTATCATTATTACTGTACACACTGGATACTAGTTGGTACTGTCATCACTAGTATCATTATTACTGTACACTGGATACTAGTTAGTACTGTCATCATTAGTATCATTACTACTGAACACACTGGATACTAGTTAGTACTGTCATCACTAGTATCATTATTACTGTACACTGGATACAAGTTAGTACTGTCATCACCATTATCATTATTACTGTACACACTGGATACTAGTTAGTACTGTCATCACTAGTATCATTACTACTGTACACACTGGATACTAGTTGGTACTGTCATCACTAGTATCATTATTACTGTACACACTGGATACTAGTTGGTACTGTCATCACTAGTATCATTACTACTGTACACACTGGATACTAGTTGGTACTGTCATCACTAGTATCATTATTACTGTACACACTGATACTAGTTAGTACTGTCATTACTAGTATCATTATTACTGTACACACTGGATACTAGTTGGTACTGTCATCACTAGTATCATTATTACTGTACACACTGGATACTAGTTGGTACTGTCATCACTAGTATCATTATTACTGTACACACTGGATACTAGTTAGTACTGTCATCATTAGTATCATTACTACTGTACACACTGGATACTAGTTAGTACTGTCATCATTAGTATCATTATTACTGTACACACTGGATACTAGTTAGTACTGTCATCATTAGTATCATTACTACTGTACACACTGGATACTAGTTGGTACTGTCATCACTAGTATCATTACTACTGTACACACTGGATACTAGTTGGTACTGTCATCACTAGTATCATTACTACTGTACACACTGGATACTAGTTAGTACTGTCATCACTAGTATCATTACTACTGTACACACTGGATACTAGTTAGTACTGTCATCACTAGTATCATTACTACTGTACACACTGGATACTAGTTAGTACTGTCATCACTAGTATCATTATTACTGTACACACTGGATACTAGTTAGTACTGTCATCACTAGTATCATTATTACTGTACACACTGGATACTAGTTAGTACTGTCATCACTAGTATCATTATTACTGTACACACTGGATACTAGTTGGTACTGTCATCATTAGTATCATTACTACTGTACACACTGGATACTAGTTGGTACTGTCATCACTAGTATCATTATTACTGTACACACTGGATACTAGTTGGTACTGTCATCACTAGTATCATTATTACTGTACACACTGGATACTAGTTAGTACTGTCATCATTAGTATCATTACTACTGTACACACTGGATACTAGTTAGTACTGTCATCACTAGTATCATTATTACTGTACACACTGGATACTAGTTAGTACTGTCATCATTAGTATCATTACTACTGTACACACTGGATACTAGTTGGTACTGTCATCACTAGTATCATTATTACTGTACACACTGGATACTAGTTGGTACTGTCATCATTAGTATCATTACTACTGTACACACTGGATACTAGTTAGTACTGTCATCACTAGTATCATTATTACTGTACACTGGATACTAGTTGGTACTGTCATCACTAGTATCATTATTACTGTACACACTGGATACTAGTTGGTACTGTCATCACTAGTATCATTACTACTGTACACACTGGATACTAGTTGGTACTGTCATCACTAGTATCATTACTACTGTACACACTGGATACTAGTTAGTACTGTCATCACTAGTATCATTACTACTGTACACACTGGATACTAGTTGGTACTGTCATCACTAGTATCATTATTACTGTACACACTGATACTAGTTAGTACTGTCATCACTAGTATCATTACTACTGTACACACTAGATACTAGTTGGTACTGTCATCACTAGTATCATTATTACTGTACACACTAGATACTAGTTGGTACTGTCATCATTAGTATCATTACTACTGTACACACTGGATACTAGTTGGTACTGTCATCACTAGTATCATTATTACTGTACACACTGGATACTAGTTGGTACTGTCATCATTAGTATCATTACTACTGTACACACTGGATACTAGTTGGTACTGTCATCACTAGTATCATTATTACTGTACACACTGGATACTAGTTAGTACTGTCATCATTAGTATCATTACTACTGTACACACTGGATACTAGTTGGTACTGTCATCACTAGTATCATTATTACTGTACACACTGGATACTAGTTGGTACTGTCATCACTAGTATCATTATTACTGTACACTGGATACTAGTTAGTACTGTCATCACTAGTATCATTACTACTGTACACACTGGATACTAGTTAGTACTGTCATCACTAGTATCATTATTACTGTACACACTGGATACTAGTTAGTACTGTCATCACTAGTATCATTATTACTGTACACACTGGATACTAGTTGGTACTGTCATCACTAGTATCATTATTACTGTACACACTGGATACTAGTTAGTACTGTCATCACTAGTATCATTACTACTGTACACACTGGATACTAGTTGGTACTGTCATCACTAGTATCATTATTACTGTACACACTGGATACTAGTTAGTACTGTCATCATTAGTATCATTACTACTGTACACACTGGATACTAGTTAGTACTCTCATCACTAGTATCATTACTACTGTACACACTAGATACTAGTTGGTACTGTCATCACTAGTATCATTATTACTGTACACACTAGATACTAGTTGGTACTGTCATCACTAGTATCATTACTACTGTACACACTGGATACTAGTTGGTACTGTCATCACTAGTATCATTATTACTGTACACACTGGATACTAGTTGGTACTGTCATCACTAGTATCATTACTACTGTACACACTGGATACTAGTTAGTACTGTCATCACTAGTATCATTATTACTGTACACTGGATACAAGTTAGTACTGTCATCACCAGTATCATTATTACTGTACACACTGGATACTAGTTGGTACTGTCATCACTAGTATCATTACTACTGTACACACTGGATACTAGTTAGTACTGTCATCACTAGTATCATTACTACTGTACACACTGGATACTAGTTAGTACTGTCATCACTAGTATCATTACTACTGTACACACTGGATACTAGTTGGTACTGTCATCACTAGTATCATTATTACTGTACACACTGGATACTAGTTAGTACTGTCATCACTAGTATCATTATTACTGTACACACTGGATACTAGTTGGTACTGTCATCATTAGTATCATTACTACTGTACACACTGGATACTAGTTGGTACTGTCATCACTAGTATCATTATTACTGTACACACTGGATACTAGTTAGTACTGTCATCACTAGTATCATTATTACTGTACACACTGGATACTAGTTAGTACTGTCATCACTAGTATCATTATTACTGTACACACTGGATACTAGTTGGTACTGTCATCACTAGTATCATTACTACTGTACACACTGGATACTAGTTGGTACTGTCATCACTAGTATCATTATTACTGTACACACTGGATACTAGTTGGTACTGTCATCACTAGTATCATTATTACTGTACACACTGGATACTAGTTAGTACTGTCATCACTAGTATCATTATTACTGTACACACTGGATACTAGTTGGTACTGTCATCACTAGTATCATTATTACTGTACACACTGGATACTAGTTGGTACTGTCATCATTAGTATCATTACTACTGTACACTGGATACTAGTTAGTACTGTCATCATTAGTATCATTATTACTGTACACACTGGATACTAGTTGGTACTGTCATCACTAGTATCATTATTACTGTACACACTGGATACTAGTTAGTACTGTCATCATTAGTATCATTACTACTGTACACACTGGATACTAGTTAGTACTGTCATCACTAGTATCATTACTACTGTACACACTGGATACTAGTTGGTACTGTCATCACTAGTATCATTACTACTGTACACACTGGATACTAGTTGGTACTGTCATCACTAGTATCATTACTACTGTACACACTGGATACTAGTTAGTACTGTCATCACTAGTATCATTATTACTGTACACACTGGATACTAGTTGGTACTGTCATCACTAGTATCATTATTACTGTACACACTGGATACTAGTTGGTACTGTCATCACTAGTATCATTATTACTGTACACACTGGATACTAGTTGGTACTGTCATCACTAGTATCATTATTACTGTACACACTGGATACTAGTTAGTACTGTCATCACTAGTATCATTTCTACTGTACACACTGGATACTAGTTGGTACTGTCATCACTAGTATCATTATTACTGTACACACTGGATACTAGTTGGTACTGTCATCACTAGTATCATTACTACTGTACACACTGGATACTAGTTGGTACTGTCATCACTAGTATCATTACTACTGTACACACTGGATACTAGTTGGTACTGTCATCACTAGTATCATTATTACTGTACACACTGGATACTAGTTGGTACTGTCATCATTAGTATCATTACTACTGTACACACTGGATACTAGTTGGTACTGTCATCACTAGTATCATTATTACTGTACACACTGGATACTAGTTAGTACTGTCATCATTAGTATCATTATTACTGTACACACTGGATACTAGTTAGTACTGTCATCACTAGTATCATTATTACTGTACACACTGGATACTAGTTAGTACTGTCATCATTAGTATCATTACTACTGTACACACTGGATACTAGTTGGTACTGTCATCACTAGTATCATTATTACTGTACACACTGGATACTAGTTGGTACTGTCATCACTAGTATCATTATTACTGTACACACTGGATACTAGTTGGTACTGTCATCACTAGTATCATTACTACTGTACACACTGGATACTAGTTGTACTGTCATCACTAGTATCATTATTACTGTACTGTACACTGGATACTAGTTGGTACTGTCACACTGGATACTAGTTAGGTACTGTCATCACTAGTATCATTATTACTGTACACACTGGATACTAGTTAGTACTGTCATCACTAGTATCATTATTACTGTACACACTGGATACTAGTTAGTACTGTCATCACTAGTATCATTATTACTGTACACACTGGATACTAGTTGGTACTGTCATCACTAGTATCATTATTACTGTACACACTGGATACTAGTTGGTACTGTCATCACTAGTATCATTATTACTGTACACACTGGATACTAGTTAGTACTGTCATCACTAGTATCATTACTACTGTACACACTGGATACTAGTTAGTACTGTCATCACTAGTATCATTATTACTGTACACACTGGATACTAGTTGGTACTGTCATCACTAGTATCATTATTACTGTACACACTGGATACTAGTTGGTACTGTCATCATTAGTATCATTACTACTGTACACACTGGATACTAGTTGGTACTGTCATCACTAGTATCATTACTACTGTACACACTGGATACTAGTTAGTACTGTCATCACTAGTATCATTACTACTGTACACACTGGATACTAGTTAGTACTGTCATCACTAGTATCATTATTACTGTACACTGGATACTAGTTGGTACTGTCATCACTAGTATCATTATTACTGTACACACTGGATACTAGTACTGTCATCACTAGTATCATTACTACTGTACACACTGGATACTAGTTAGTACTGTCATCACTAGTATCATTATTACTGTACACACTGGATACTAGTTAGTACTGTCATCATTAGTATCATTATTACTGTACACACTGGATACTAGTTAGTACTGTCATCACTAGTATCATTACTACTGTACACACTGGATACTAGTTGGTACTGTCATCACTAGTATCATTATTACTGTACACACTGGATACTAGTTGGTACTGTCATCACTAGTATCATTATTACTGTACACACTGGATACTAGTTAGTACTGTCATCACTAGTATCATTATTACTGTACACACTGGATACTAGTTAGTACTGTCATTACTAGTATCATTATTACTGTACACACTGGATACTAGTTGGTACTGTCATCACTAGTATCATTATTACTGTACACACTGGATACTAGTTAGTACTGTCATCACTAGTATCATTATTACTGTACACACTGGATACTAGTTGGTACTGTCATCACTAGTATCATTATTACTGTACACACTGGATACTAGTTGGTACTGTCATCACTAGTATCATTACTACTGTACACACTGGATACTAGTTAGTACTGTCATCACTAGTATCATTATTACTGTACACACTGGATACTAGTTAATACTGTCATCACTAGTATCATTATTACTGTACACACTGGATACTAGTTAGTACTGTCATCACTAGTATCATTACTACTGTACACACTGGATACTAGTTAGTACTGTCATCACTAGTATCATTACTACTGTACACACTAGATACTAGTTGGTACTGTCATCACTAGTATCATTATTACTGTACACACTAGATACTAGTTGGTACTGTCATCACTAGTATCATTATTACTGTACACACTGGATACTAGTTGGTACTGTCATCACTAGTATCATTATTACTGTACACACACTGGATACTAGTTGGTACTGTCATCACTAGTATCATTATTACTGTACACACTGGATACTAGTTAGTACTGTCATCACTAGTATCATTACTACTGTACACACTGGATACTAGTTGGTACTGTCATCACTAGTATCATTATTACTGTACACTGGATACTAGTTAGTACTGTCATCACTAGTATCATTATTACTGTACACACTGGATACTAGTTGGTACTGTCATCACTAGTATCATTACTACTGTACACACTGGATACTAGTTGGTACTGTCATCACTAGTATCATTACTACTGTACACACTGGATACTAGTTAGTACTGTCATCACTAGTATCATTACTACTGTACACACTGGATACTAGTTGGTACTGTCATCACTAGTATCATTACTACTGTACACACTGGATACTAGTTAGTACTGTCATCACTAGTATCATTATTACTGTACACACTGATACTAGTTAGTACTGTCATCACTAGTATCATTACTACTGTACACACTGGATACTAGTTGGTACTGTCATCACTAGTATCATTATTACTGTACACACTGGATACTAGTTGGTACTGTCATCACTAGTATCATTACTACTGTACACACTGGATACTAGTTGGTACTGTCATCACTAGTATCATTACTACTGTACACACTGGATACTAGTTGGTACTGTCATCACTAGTATCATTACTACTGTACACACTGGATACTAGTTGGTACTGTCATCACTAGTATCATTACTACTGTACACACTGGATACTAGTTAGTACTGTCATCACTAGTATCATTATTACTGTACACACTGGATACTAGTTGGTACTGTCATCACTAGTATCATTACTACTGTACACACTGGATACTAGTTAGTACTGTCATCACTAGTATCATTATTACTGTACACACTGGATACTAGTTAGTACTGTCATCACTAGTATCATTACTACTGTACACACTGGATACTAGTTGGTACTGTCATCACTAGTATCATTATTACTGTACACACTGGATACTAGTTGGTACTGTCATCACTAGTATCATTATTACTGTACACTGGATACTAGTTGGTACTGTCATCACTAGTATCATTACTACTGTACACACTGGATACTAGTTGGTACTGTCATCACTAGTATCATTATTACTGTACACACTGGATACTAGTTAGTACTGTCATCACTAGTATCATTACTACTGTACACACTGGATACTAGTTGGTACTGTCATCACTAGTATCATTATTACTGTACACACTGGATACTAGTTAGTACTGTCATCACTAGTATCATTACTACTGTACACACTGGATACTAGTTAGTACTGTCATCACTAGTATCATTATTACTGTACACACTGGATACTAGTTGGTACTGTCATCACTAGTATCATTATTACTGTACACACTGGATACTAGTTAGTACTGTCATCACTAGTATCATTATTACTGTACACACTGGATACTAGTTGGTACTGTCATCACTAGTATCATTACTACTGTACACACTGGATACTAGTTAGTACTGTCATCACTAGTATCATTACTACTGTACACACTGGATACTAGTTGGTACTGTCATCACTAGTATCATTACTACTGTACACACTGGATACTAGTTGGTACTGTCATCACTAGTATCATTACTACTGTACACACTGGATACTAGTTAGTACTGTCATCACTAGTATCATTATTACTGTACACACTGGATACTAGTTAGTACTGTCATCACTAGTATCATTATTACTGTACACACTGGATACTAGTTGTACTGTACTGTCATCATACTAGTATCATTATTACTGTACACACTGGATACTAGTTAGTACTGTCATCACTAGTATCATTATTACTGTACACACTGGATACTAGTTAGTACTGTTAGTATCATTACTACTGTACACACTGGATACTAGTTGGTACTGTCATCACTAGTATCATTATTACTGTACACACTGGATACTAGTTAGTACTGTCATCATTAGTATCATTACTACTGTACACACTGGATACTAGTTGGTACTGTCATCACTAGTATCATTATTACTGTACACACTGGATACTAGTTGGTACTGTCATCACTAGTATCATTATTACTGTACACACTGGATACTAGTTGGTACTGTCATCACTAGTATCATTATTACTGTACACACTGGATACTAGTTAGTACTGTCATCACTAGTATCATTATTACTGTACACACTGGATACTAGTTAGTACTGTCATCACTAGTATCATTACTACTGTACACTGGATACTAGTTGGTACTGTCATCACTAGTATCATTATTACTGTACACACTGGATACTAGTTAGTACTGTCATCACTAGTATCATTATTACTGTACACTGGATACTAGTTGGTACTGTCATCACTAGTATCATTACTACTGTACACACTGGATACTAGTTGGTACTGTCATCACTAGTATCATTATTACTGTACACACTGGATACTAGTTAGTACTGTCATCACTAGTATCATTACTACTGTACACACTGGATACTAGTTGGTACTGTCATCACTAGTATCATTATTACTGTACACACTGGATACTAGTTAGTACTGTCATCACTAGTATCATTACTACTGTACACACTGGATACTAGTTGGTACTGTCATCACTAGTATCATTACTACTGTACACACTGGATACTAGTTGGTACTGTCATCACTAGTATCATTATTACTGTACACACTGGATACTAGTTAGTACTGTCATCACTAGTATCATTACTACTGTACACACTGGATACTAGTTGGTACTGTCATCACTAGTATCATTACTACTGTACACTGGATACTAGTTGGTACTGTCATCACTAGTATCATTACTACTGTACACACTGGATACTAGTTGGTACTGTCATCACTAGTATCATTACTACTGTACACACTGGATACTAGTTGGTACTGTCATCACTAGTATCATTATTACTGTACACACTGTCATACTAGTGGATACTAGTTAGTACTGTCATCACTAGTATCATTATTACTGTACACACTGGATACTAGTTAGTACTGTCATCACTAGTATCATTACTACTGTACACACTGGATACTAGTTAGTACTGTCATCACTAGTATCATTATTACTGTACACACTGGATACTAGTTAGTACTGTCATCACTAGTATCATTATTACTGTACACACTGGATACTAGTTTAGTACTGTCATCACTAGTATCATTATTACTGTACACACTGGATACTAGTTGGTACTGTCATCACTAGTATCATTACTACTGTACACACTGGATACTAGTTGGTGTACTGTACACACTGGATACTAGTTAGTACTGTCATCACTAGTATCATTATTACTGTACACACTGGATACTAGTTGGTACTGTCATCACTAGTATCATTACTACTGTACACACTGGATACTAGTTGGTACTGTCATCACTAGTATCATTATTACTGTACACACTGGATACTAGTTAGTACTGTCATCACTAGTATCATTACTACTGTACACACTGGATACTAGTTAGTACTGTCATCATAGTATCATTATTACTGTACACACTGGATACTAGTTGGTACTGTCATCACTAGTATCATTATTACTGTACACACTGGATACTAGTTGGTACTGTCATCTAGTATCATTACTACTGTACACACTGGATCAGTTAGTACTGTCATCACTAGTATCATTATTACTGTACACACTGGATACTAGTTGGTACTGTCATCACTAGTATCATTACTACTGTACACACTGGATACTAGTTGGTACTGTCATCACTAGTATCATTACTGTACACACTGGATACTAGTTGGTACTGTCATCACTAGTATCATTATTACTGTACACACACTGGATACTAGTTAGTACTGTCATCACTAGTATCATTATTACTGTACACACTGGATACTAGTTGGTACTGTCATCACTAGTATCATTATTACTGTACACACTGGATACTAGTTGGTACTGTCATCACTAGTATCATTACTACTGTACACACTGGATACTAGTTGGTACTGTCATCACTAGTATCATTATTACTGTACACACTGGATACTAGTTGGTACTGTCATCACTAGTATCATTATTACTGTACACACTGGATACTAGTTGGTACTGTCATCACTAGTATCATTACTACTGTACACACTGGATACTAGTTAGTACTGTCATCACTAGTATCATTATTACTGTACACACTGGATACTAGTTAGTACTGTCATCACTAGTATCATTAGTACTGTACACTGGATACTAGTTGGTACTGTCATCACTAGTATCATTATTACTGTACACACTGGATACTAGTTGGTACTGTCATCACTAGTATCATTACTACTGTACACACTGGATACTAGTTGGTACTGTCATCACTAGTATCATTATTACTGTACACACTGGATACTAGTTGGTACTGTCATCACTAGTATCATTATTACTGTACACACTGGATACTAGTTGGTACTGTCATCACTAGTATCATTATTACTGTACACACTGGATACTAGTTAGTACTGTCATCATTAGTATCATTACTACTGTACACACTGGATACTAGTTAGTACTGTCATCACTAGTATCATTATTACTGTACACACTGGATACTAGTTAGTACTGTCATCACTAGTATCATTACTACTGTACACACTGGATACTAGTTGGTACTGTCATCACTAGTATCATTACTACTGTACACACTGGATACTAGTTAGTACTGTCATCACTAGTATCATTATTACTGTACACACTGGATACTAGTTAGTACTGTCATCACTAGTATCATTACTACTGTACACACTGGATACTAGTTAGTACTGTCATCACTAGTATCATTATTACTGTACACACTGGATACTAGTTAGTACTGTCATCACTAGTATCATTACTACTGTACACACTGGATACTAGTTGGTACTGTCATCACTAGTATCATTATTACTGTACACACTGATACTAGTTAGTACTGTCATTACTAGTATCATTATTACTGTACACTGGATACTAGTTAGTACTGTCATCACTAGTATCATTATTACTGTACACACTGGATACTAGTTGGTACTGTCATCATTAGTATCATTACTACTGTACACACTGGATACTAGTTGGTACTGTCATCACTAGTATCATTATTACTGTACACACTGGATACTAGTTGGTACTGTCATCACTAGTATCATTATTACTGTACACACTGGATACTAGTTAGTACTCTCATCACTAGTATCATTACTACTGTACACACTAGATACTAGTTGGTACTGTCATCACTAGTATCATTATTACTGTACACACTAGATACTAGTTGGTACTGTCATCATTAGTATCATTACTACTGTACACACTGGATACTAGTTGGTACTGTCATCACTAGTATCATTATTACTGTACACACTGGATACTAGTTGGTACTGTCATCATTAGTATCATTATTACTGTACACACTGGATACTAGTTAGTACTGTCATCACTAGTATCATTATTACTGTACACACTGGATACTAGTTAGTACTGTCATCACTATTATCATTATTACTGTACACACTGGATACTAGTTAGTACTGTCATCACTAGTATCATTACTACTGTACACACTGGATACTAGTTAGTACTGTCATCACTAGTATCATTATTACTGTACACACTGGATACTAGTTAGTACTGTCATCACTAGTATCATTACTACTGTACACACTGGATACTAGTTGGTACTGTCATCACTAGTATCATTATTACTGTACACACTGATACTAGTTAGTACTGTCATTACTAGTATCATTATTACTGTACACACTGGATACTAGTTGGTACTGTCATCACTAGTATCATTACTACTGTACACACTGGATACTAGTTAGTACTGTCATCACTAGTATCATTATTACTGTACACACTGGATACTAGTTGGTACTGTCATCACTAGTATCATTATTACTGTACACACTGGATACTAGTTAGTACTGTCATCACTAGTATCATTATTACTGTACACACTGGATACTAGTTGGTACTGTCATCACTAGTATCATTACTACTGTACACACTGGATACTAGTTGGTACTGTCATCACTAGTATCATTATTACTGTACACACTGGATACTAGTTAGTACTGTCATCACTAGTATCATTATTACTGTATCACTGGATACTAGTTGGTACTGTCATCACTAGTATCATTATTACTGTACACACTGGATACTAGTTGGTACTGTCATCACTAGTATCATTATTACTGTACACACTGGATACTAGTTAGTACTGTCATCACTAGTATCATTACTACTGTACACACTGGATACTAGTTGGTACTGTCATCACCATTATCATTATTACTGTACACACTGGATACTAGTTAGTACTGTCATCACTAGTATCATTACTACTGTACACACTGGATACTAGTTGGTACTGTCATCACTAGTATCATTATTACTGTACACACTGGATACTAGTTGGTACTGTCATCACTAGTATCATTACTACTGTACACACTGGATACTAGTTGGTACTGTCATCACTAGTATCATTACTACTGTACACACTGGATACTAGTTACTGTCACTAGTATCATTACTACTGTACACACTGGATACTAGTTCACTGTCATCACTAGTATCATTACTACTGTACACACTGGATACTAGTTAGTACTGTCATCACTAGTATCATTACTACTGTACACACTGGATACTAGTTAGTACTGTCATCACTAGTATCATTATTACTGTACACACTGGATACTAGTTGGTACTGTCATCATTAGTATCATTACTACTGTACACACTGGATACTAGTTGGTACTGTCATCACTAGTATCATTATTACTGTACACACTGGATACTAGTTAGTACTGTCATCACTAGTATCATTATTACTGTACACACTGGATACTAGTTAGTACTGTCATCACTAGTATCATTACTACTGTACACACTGGATACTAGTTAGTACTGTCATCACTAGTATCATTATTACTGTACACACTGGATACTAGTTAGTACTGTCATCACTAGTATCATTACTACTGTACACACTGGATACTAGTTAGTACTGTCATCACTAGTATCATTACTACTGTACACACTGGATACTAGTTGGTACTGTCATCACTAGTATCATTATTACTGTACACACTGGATACTAGTTGGTACTGTCATCACTAGTATCATTACTACTGTACACACTGGATACTAGTTGGTACTGTCATCACTAGTATCATTATTACTGTACACACTGGATACTAGTTGGTACTGTCATCATTAGTATCATTATTACTGTACACACTGGATACTAGTTGGTACTGTCATCATTAGTATCATTACTACTGTACACTATCATTACTGTCATCACTAGTATCATTATTACTGTACACACTGGATACTAGTTAGTACTGTCATCACTAGTATCATTACTACTGTACACACTGGATACTAGTTGGTACTGTCATCACTAGTATCATTATTACTGTACACACTGGATACTAGTTGGTACTGTCATCACTAGTATCATTACTGTCATACTGTACACTGGATACTAGTTGGTACTGTCATCACTAGTATCATTATTACTGTACACACTGGATACTAGTTGGTACTGTCATCACTAGTATCATTACTACTGTACACACTGGATACTAGTTGGTACTGTCATCACTAGTATCATTATTACTGTACACACTGGATACTAGTTGGTACTGTCATCACTAGTATCATTATTACTGTACACACTGGATACTAGTTGGTACTGTCATCACTAGTATCATTATTACTGTACACACTGGATACTAGTTGGTACTGTCATCACTAGTATCATTATTACTGTACACACTGGATACTAGTTAGTACTGTCATCACTAGTATCATTACTACTGTACACACTGGATACTAGTTGGTACTGTCATCACTAGTATCATTATTACTGTACACACTGGATACTAGTTGGTACTGTCATCACTAGTATCATTATTACTGTACACACTGGATACTAGTTGGTACTGTCATCACTAGTATCATTATTACTGTACACACTGGATACTAGTTGGTACTGTCATCACTAGTATCATTATTACTGTACACACTGGATACTAGTTGGTACTGTCATCACTAGTATCATTATTACTGTACACACTGGATACTAGTTGGTACTGTCATCACTAGTATCATTATTACTGTACACACTGGATACTAGTTGGTACTGTCATCACTAGTATCATTACTACTGTACACACTGGATACTAGTTAGTACTGTCATCACTAGTATCATTACTACTGTACACACTGGATACTAGTTAGTACTGTCATCACTGGATAGTATCATTAGTATACTGTACACACTGGATACTAGTTAGTACTGTCATCATTAGTATCATTACTAGTACACACTGGATCAGTTGGTACTGTATCATTAGTATCATTATTACTGTACACACTGGATACTAGTTAGTACTGTCATCACTAGTATCATTACTACTGTACACACTGGATACTAGTTGGTACTGTCATCACTAGTATCATTACTACTGTACACACTGGATACTAGTTGGTACTGTCATCACTATTATCATTATTACTGTACACACTGGATACTAGTTAGTACTGTCATCACTAGTATCATTACTGTACTGTACACACTGGATACTAGTTAGTACTGTCATCACTAGTATCATTATTACTGTACACACTGGATACTAGTTAGTACTGTCATCACTAGTATCATTATTACTGTACACACTGGATACTAGTTAGTACTGTCATCACTAGTATCATTACTACTGTACACACTGGATACTAGTTGGTACTGTCATCACTAGTATCATTATTACTGTACACACTGGATACTAGTTAGTACTGTCATCATTAGTATCATTACTACTGTACACACTGGATACTAGTTAGTACTGTCATCACTAGTATCATTACTACTGTACACACTAGATACTAGTTGGTACTGTCATCACTAGTATCATTATTACTGTACACACTGGATACTAGTTGGTACTGTCATCACTAGTATCATTACTACTGTACACACTGGATACTAGTTAGTACTGTCATCACTAGTATCATTATTACTGTACACACTGGATACTAGTTAGTACTGTCATCATTAGTATCATTACTACTGTACACACTGGATACTAGTTAGTACTGTCATCACTAGTATCATTATTACTGTACACTGGATACTAGTTAGTACTGTCATCACTAGTATCATTATTACTGTACACACTGGATACTAGTTAGTACTGTCATCACTAGTATCATTACTACTGTACACACTGGATACTAGTTGGTACTGTCATCACTAGTATCATTACTACTGTACACACTGGATACTAGTTGGTACTGTCATCACTAGTATCATTATTACTGTACACACTGGATACTAGTTGGTACTGTCATCACTAGTATCATTATTACTGTACACACTGGATACTAGTTGGTACTGTCATCACTAGTATCATTATTACTGTACACACTGGATACTAGTTGGTACTGTCATCACTAGTATCATTATTACTGTACACACTGGATACTAGTTAGTACTGTCATCACTAGTATCATTATTACTGTACACACTGGATACTAGTTGGTACTGTCATCACTAGTATCATTATTACTGTACACACTGGATACTAGTTAGTACTGTCATCACTAGTATCATTATTACTGTACACACTGGATACTAGTTGGTACTGTCATCATTAGTATCATTACTACTGTACACACTGGATACTAGTTAGTACTGTCATCACTAGTATCATTACTACTGTACACTGGATACTAGTTAGTACTGTCATCACTAGTATCATTATTACTGTACACACTGGATACTAGTTAGTACTGTCATCACTAGTATCATTACTACTGTACACACTGGATACTAGTTAGTACTGTCATCACTAGTATCATTATTACTGTACACACTGGATACTAGTTGGTACTGTCATCACTAGTATCATTACTACTGTACACACTGGATACTAGTTGGTACTGTCATCACTAGTATCATTATTACTGTACACACTGGATACTAGTTAGTACTGTCATCACTAGTATCATTATTACTGTACACACTGGATACTAGTTGGTACTGTCATCACTAGTATCATTATTACTGTACACACTGGATACTAGTTAGTACTGTCATCACTAGTATCATTATTACTGTACACACTGGATACTAGTTAGTACTGTCATCACTAGTATCATTATTACTGTACACACTGGATACTAGTTAGTACTGTCATCATTAGTATCATTATTACTGTACACACTGGATACTAGTTGGTACTGTCATCACTAGTATCATTACTACTGTACACACTGGATACTAGTTAGTACTGTCATCACTAGTATCATTACTACTGTACACACTGGATACTAGTTAGTACTGTCATCACTAGTATCATTATTACTGTACACACTGGATACTAGTTAGTACTGTCATCACTAGTATCATTACTACTGTACACACTGGATACTAGTTGGTACTGTCATCACTAGTATCATTATTACTGTACACACTGGATACTAGTTGGTACTGTCTGTCATTACTATACACTGGAGTATCATGTCATTACTGTATCATTATTACTGTACACACTGGATACTAGTTAGTACTGTCATCACTAGTATCATTATTACTGTACACACTGGATACTAGTTGGTACTGTCATCACTAGTATCATTACTACTGTACACACTGGATACTAGTTGGTACTGTCATCACTAGTATCATTATTACTGTACACACTGGATACTAGTTAGTACTGTCATCATTAGTATCATTACTACTGTACACACTGGATACTAGTTGGTACTGTCATCACTAGTATCATTATTACTGTACACACTGGATACTAGTTAGTACTGTCATCATTAGTATCATTACTACTGTACACACTGGATACTAGTTAGTACTGTCATCACTAGTATCATTACTACTGTACACACTGGATACTAGTTAGTACTGTCATCACCATTATCATTATTACTGTACACACTGGATACTAGTAGTACTGTCATCACTAGTATCATTACTACTGTACACACTGGATACTAGTTAGTACTGTCATCACTAGTATCATTATTACTGTACACACTGGATACTAGTTAATACTGTCATCACTAGTATCATTATTACTGTACACACTGGATACTAGTTAGTACTGTCATCACTAGTATCATTATTACTGTACACACTGGATACTAGTTAGTACTGTCATCATTAGTATCATTACTACTGTACACACTGGATACTAGTTAGTACTGTCATCACTAGTATCATTATTACTGTACACACTGGATACTAGTTAGTACTGTCATCAC
Source organism: Tachypleus tridentatus (assembly GCF_004210375.1). Classification (NCBI taxonomy): domain Eukaryota; kingdom Metazoa; phylum Arthropoda; class Merostomata; order Xiphosura; family Limulidae; genus Tachypleus; species Tachypleus tridentatus. The sequence goes on along the minus strand of NC_134832.1, from coordinate 159,597,432 downwards.
TAGTATCATTATTACTGTACACACTGGATACTAGTTGGTACTGTCATCACTAGTATCATTACTACTGTACACACTGGATACTAGTTGGTACTGTCATCACTAGTATCATTATTACTGTACACACTAGATACTAGTTGGTACTGTCATCATTAGTATCATTACTACTGTACACACTGGATACTAGTTGGTACTGTCATCACTAGTATCATTATTACTGTACACACTGGATACTAGTTAGTACTGTCATCACTAGTATCATTACTACTGTACACACTGGATACTAGTTAGTACTGTCATCACTAGTATCATTATTACTGTACACACTGGATACTAGTTAGTACTGTCATCACTAGTATCATTATTACTGTACACACTGGATACTAGTTAGTACTGTCATCACTAGTATCATTACTACTGTACACACTGGATACTAGTTAGTACTGTCATCACTAGTATCATTATTACTGTACACACTGGATACTAGTTAGTACTGTCATCACTAGTATCATTACTACTGTACACACTGGATACTAGTTGGTACTGTCATCACTAGTATCATTATTACTGTACACACTGGATACTAGTTAGTACTGTCATCACTAGTATCATTATTACTGTACACACTGGATACTAGTTGGTACTGTCATCATTAGTATCATTACTACTGTACACACTGGATACTAGTTGGTACTGTCATCACTAGTATCATTATTACTGTACACACTGGATACTAGTTAGTACTGTCATCACTATTATCATTATTACTGTACACACTGGATACTAGTTGGTACTGTCATCACTAGTATCATTATTACTGTACACACTGGATACTAGTTGGTACTGTCATCATTAGTATCATTACTACTGTACACACTGGATACTAGTTAGTACTGTCATCACTAGTATCATTATTACTGTACACACTGGATACTAGTTAGTACTGTCATCATTAGTATCATTACTACTGTACACACTGGATACTAGTTGGTACTGTCATCACTAGTATCATTATTACTGTACACACTGGATACTAGTTAGTACTGTCATCACTAGTATCATTACTACTGTACACACTGGATACTAGTTAGTACTGTCATCACTAGTATCATTACTACTGTACACACTGGATACTAGTTAGTACTGTCATCACTAGTATCATTACTACTGTACACACTGGATACTAGTTAGTACTGTCATCACTAGTATCATTATTACTGTACACACTGGATACTAGTTAGTACTGTCATCACTAGTATCATTACTACTGTACACACTGGATACTAGTTGGTACTGTCATCACTAGTATCATTATTACTGTACACACTGGATACTAGTTAGTACTGTCATCACTAGTATCATTATTACTGTACACACTGGATACTAGTTAGTACTGTCATCACTAGTATCATTATTACTGTACACACTGGATACTAGTTGGTACTGTCATCATTAGTATCATTACTACTGTACACACTGGATACTAGTTAGTACTGTCATCACTAGTATCATTATTACTGTACACACTGGATACTAGTTAGTACTGTCATCATTAGTATCATTATTACTGTACACACTGGATACTAGTTAGTACTGTCATCACTAGTATCATTACTACTGTACACACTGGATACTAGTTGGTACTGTCATCACTAGTATCATTATTACTGTACACACTGGATACTAGTTAGTACTGTCATCATTAGTATCATTACTACTGTACACACTGGATACTAGTTGGTACTGTCATCACTAGTATCATTATTACTGTACACACTGGATACTAGTTAGTACTGTCATCATTAGTATCATTACTACTGTACACACTGGATACTAGTTAGTACTGTCATCACTAGTATCATTATTACTGTACACACTGGATACTAGTTAGTACTGTCATCATTAGTATCATTATTACTGTACACACTGGATACTAGTTAGTACTGTCATCACTAGTATCATTACTACTGTACACACTGGATACTAGTTAGTACTGTCATCACTAGTATCATTATTACTGTACACACTGGATACTAGTTAGTACTGTCATCACTAGTATCATTACTACTGTACACACTGGATACTAGTTGGTACTGTCATCACTAGTATCATTATTACTGTACACACTGGATACTAGTTGGTACTGTCATCACTAGTATCATTATTACTGTACACACTGGATACTAGTTGGTACTGTCATCATTAGTATCATTACTACTGTACACACTGGATACTAGTTAGTACTGTCATCACTAGTATCATTATTACTGTACACACTGGATACTAGTTAGTACTGTCATCACCATTATCATTATTACTGTACACACTGGATACTAGTTAGTACTGTCATCACTAGTATCATTATTACTGTACACACTGGATACTAGTTAGTACTGTCATCACTAGTATCATTACTACTGTACACACTGGATACTAGTTGGTACTGTCATCACTAGTATCATTATTACTGTACACACTGATACTAGTTAGTACTGTCATTACTAGTATCATTATTACTGTACACACTGATACTAGTTAGTACTGTCATTACTAGTATCATTATTACTGTACACACTGGATACTAGTTGGTACTGTCATCACTAGTATCATTATTACTGTACACACTGGATACTAGTTAGTACTGTCATCACTAGTATCATTACTACTGTACACACTGGATACTAGTTAGTACTGTCATCATTAGTATCATTATTACTGTACACACTGGATACTAGTTAGTACTGTCATCACTAGTATCATTACTACTGTACACACTGGATACTAGTTAGTACTGTCATCACTAGTATCATTACTACTGTACACACTGGATACTAGTTAGTACTGTCATCACTAGTATCATTACTACTGTACACACTGGATACTAGTTAGTACTGTCATCACTAGTATCATTACTACTGTACACACTGGATACTAGTTAGTACTGTCATCACTAGTATCATTACTACTGTACACACTGGATACTAGTTAGTACTGTCATCACTAGTATCATTATTACTGTACACACTGGATACTAGTTAGTACTGTCATCACTAGTATCATTACTACTGTACACACTGGATACTAGTTAGTACTGTCATCACTAGTATCATTATTACTGTACACACTGGATACTAGTTGGTACTGTCATCACTAGTATCATTACTACTGTACACACTGGATACTAGTTAGTACTGTCATCACTAGTATCATTATTACTGTACACACTGGATACTAGTTAGTACTGTCATCATTAGTATCATTACTACTGTACACACTGGATACTAGTTAGTACTGTCATCACTAGTATCATTATTACTGTACACACTGGATACTAGTTAGTAGTGTCATCATTAGTATCATTACTACTGTACACACTGGATACTAGTTAGTACTGTCATCACTAGTATCATTACTACTGTACACACTGGATACTAGTTAGTACTGTCATCACTATTATCATTATTACTGTACACACTGGATACTAGTTAGTACTGTCATCACTAGTATCATTACTACTGTACACACTGGATACTAGTTAGTACTGTCATCACTAGTATCATTATTACTGTACACACTGGATACTAGTTAATACTGTCATCACTAGTATCATTATTACTGTACACACTGGATTCTAGTTAGTACTGTCATCACTAGTATCATTATTACTGTACACACTGGATACTAGTTAGTACTGTCATCATTAGTATCATTACTACTGTACACACTGGATACTAGTTGGTACTGTCATCACTAGTATCATTATTACTGTACACACTGGATACTAGTTGTACTGTCATCATTAGTATCATTACTACTGTACACACTGGATACTAGTTAGTACTGTCATCACTAGTATCATTACTACTGTACACACTAGATACTAGTTGGTACTGTCATCACTAGTATCATTATTACTGTACACACTAGATACTAGTTGGTACTGTCATCATTAGTATCATTACTACTGTACACACTGGATACTAGTTGGTACTGTCATCACTAGTATCATTATTACTGTACACACTGGATACTAGTTAGTACTGTCATCATTAGTATCATTACTACTGTACACACTGGATACTAGTTAGTACTGTCATCACTAGTATCATTATTACTGTACACACTGGATACTAGTTAGTACTGTCATCACCATTATCATTATTACTGTACACACTGGATACTAGTTAGTACTGTCATCACTAGTATCATTACTACTGTACACACTGGATACTAGTTAGTACTGTCATCACTAGTATCATTACTACTGTACACACTGGATACTAGTTAGTACTGTCATCACTAGTATCATTACTACTGTACACACTGGATACTAGTTGGTACTGTCATCACTAGTATCATTATTACTGTACACACTGATACTAGTTAGTACTGTCATTACTAGTATCATTATTACTGTACACACTGGATACTAGTTGGTACTGTCATCATTAGTATCATTACTACTGTACACACTGGATACTAGTTAGTACTGTCATCACCATTATCATTATTACTGTACACACTGGATACTAGTTAGTACTGTCATCACCATTATCATTATTACTGTACACACTGGATACTAGTAGTACTGTCATCACTAGTATCATTATTACTGTACACACTGGATACTAGTTAGTACTGTCATCACTAGTATCATTACTACTGTACACACTGGATACTAGTTAGTACTGTCATCACTAGTATCATTACTACTGTACACACTGGATACTAGTTGGTACTGTCATCACTAGTATCATTATTACTGTACACACTGATACTAGTTAGTACTGTCATTACTAGTATCATTATTACTGTACACACTGATACTAGTTAGTACTGTCATTACTAGTATCATTATTACTGTACACACTGGATACTAGTTGGTACTGTCATCACTAGTATCATTATTACTGTACACACTGGATACTAGTTAGTACTGTCATCATTAGTATCATTACTACTGTACACACTGGATACTAGTTAGTACTGTCATCATTAGTATCATTATTACTGTACACACTGGATACTAGTTAGTACTGTCATCATTAGTATCATTACTACTGTACACACTGGATACTAGTTAGTACTGTCATCATTAGTATCATTACTACTGTACACACTGGATACTAGTTAGTACTGTCATCACTAGTATCATTACTACTGTACACACTGGATACTAGTTAGTACTGTCATCACTAGTATCATTACTACTGTACACACTGGATACTAGTAGTACTGTCATCACTAGTATCATTACTACTGTACACACTGGATACTAGTTAGTACTGTCATCACTAGTATCATTATTACTGTACACACTGGATACTAGTTAGTACTGTCATCACTAGTATCATTATTACTGTACACACTGGATACTAGTTGGTACTGTCATCACTAGTATCATTATTACTGTACACACTGGATACTAGTTAGTACTGTCATCATTAGTATCATTACTACTGTACACACTGGATACTAGTTAGTACTGTCATCACTAGTATCATTATTACTGTACACACTGGATACTAGTTAGTACTGTCATCATTAGTATCATTACTACTGTACACACTGGATACTAGTTAGTACCGTCATCACTAGTATCATTATTACTGTACACACTGGATACTAGTTAGTACTGTCATCACTAGTATCATTATTACTGTACACACTGGATACTAGTTGGTACTGTCATCACTAGTATCATTATTACTGTACACACTGGATACTAGTTGGTACTGTCATCACTAGTATCATTATTACTGTACACACTGGATACTAGTTAGTACTGTCATCATTAGTATCATTACTACTGTACACACTGGATACTAGTTAGTACTGTCATCACTAGTATCATTATTACTGTACACACTGGATACTAGTTAGTACTGTCATCACCATTATCATTATTACTGTACACACTGGATACCTAGTTAGTACTGTCATCACTAGTATCATTACTACTGTACACACTGGATACTAGTTAGTACTGTCATCACTAGTATCATTATTACTGTACACACTGGATACTAGTTAGTACCGTCATCACTAGTATCATTACTACTGTACACACTGGATACTAGTTAGTACTGTCATCACTAGTATCATTATTACTGTACACACTGGATACTAGTTAAGTACTGTCATCATTAGTATCATTACTACTGTACACACTGGATACTAGTTAGTACTGTCATCACTAGTATCATTACTACTGTACACACTGGATACTAGTTAGTACCTGTCATCACCATTATCATTATTACCGTACACACTGGATACTAGTTAGTACTGTCATCACCATATCATTATTACTGTACACACTGGATACCTAGTTAGTACTGTCATCACTAGTATCATTACTACTGTACACACTGGATACTAGTTAGTACTGTCATCACTAGTATCATTATTACTGTACACACTGGATACTAGTTAGTACTGTCATCACTAGTATCATTATTACTGTACACACTGGATACTAGTTAGTACTGTCATCACTAGTATCATTATTACTGTACACACTGGATACTAGTTGGTACTGTCATCATTAGTATCATTACTACTGTACACACTGGATACTAGTTGGTACTGTCATCATTAGTATCATTATTACTGTACACACTGGATACTAGTTAGTACTGTCATCACTAGTATCATTACTACTGTACACACTGGATACTAGTTGGTACTGTCATCACCATTATCATTATTACTGTACACACTGGATACTAGTTAGTACTGTCATCACTAGTATCATTACTACTGTACACACTGGATACTAGTTAGTACTGTCATCACTAGTATCATTATTACTGTACACACTGGATACTAGTTGGTACTGTAGTCATTACTACTGTACACACTGGATCAGTTAGTATCACTAGTATCATTACTACTGTACACACTGGATACTAGTTAGTACTGTCATCACCATTATCATTATTACTGTACACACTGGATACTAGTTGGTACTGTCATCACCATTATCATTATTACTGTACACACTGGATACTAGTTAGTACTGTCATCACTAGTATCATTACTACTGTACACACTGGATACTAGTTAGTACTGTCATCACCATTATCATTACTACTGTACACACTGGATACTAGTTGGTACTGTCATCACCATTATCATTATTACTGTACACACTGGATACTAGTTAGTACTGTCATCACTAGTATCATTACTACTGTACACACTGGATACTAGTTGGTACTGTCATCACCATTATCATTATTACTGTACACACTGGATACTAGTTAGTACTGTCATCACTAGTATCATTATTACTGTACACACTGGATACTAGTTAGTACTGTCATCACTAGTATCATTATTACTGTACACACTGGATACTAGTTAGTACTGTCATCACTAGTATCATTACTACTGTACACACTGGATACTAGTTAGTACTGTCATCACTAGTATCATTACTACTGTACACACTGGATACTAGTTAGTACTGTCATCACTAGTATCATTATTACTGTACAAACTGGATACTAGTTAGTACTGTCATCACTAGTATCATTATTACAGTACACACCATCACTAGTTGGTACTGTCATCATAGTATCATTATTACTGTACACACCGGACAGTAGTTGGTACCGTCATCACTAGTATCATTACTACTGTACACACCGGACACTAGTTGGTACTGTCATCACTAGTATCATTACTACTGTACACACCGGACACTAGTTGGTACTGTCATCACTAGTATTATTACTACTGTACACACCAGACACTAGTTGGTACTGTCATCAGCATCATTACTACTGTACACATCGAACACTAGTTGGTACTGTCATCAGCATCATTACTACTGTACACACCGGACACTAGTTGGTACTGTCATCACTAGTATCATTATTAGTGTACACACCAGACACTAGTTGGTACTGTCATCACGATCATTACTACTGTACACACCAGACACTAGTTGGTACTGTCAACACTAATATCCAGTCTTCATACAATGGATACTAATAATTTCTCGAGCCATTAGACAAAATAAAAAGTGAATTTTTTGTATCTCCAGGGGTATGTTTTTATTTTAAAAATACCTCTGAACGTGTAAAAAAATCATTATTTTTGAAAACGTTCTAGCTTGAGAGAAATTAATGAATTTTATGAAAGAAGCGAACTGCAGCATATCTCACTTCCCACGTTTGTTTTCGTCAAATTTTGGGGTGTGTTCTGTGTTGGTAGAACTAGTTCATTTGACCGTATAAGCACACTGGTATTTTTAACGGACAGTTTTTAATGTTCTCAAACGTTGGTCCCGAACTTTCGTTCGTTGAAAAAAATTTGAAAGAAAAAAAAAACACCAACGTAATAGAAACAAGTGTACGTAATGTAACTTTGAGAAATATATGAACACATGTATATTTTTTAAAACAAATAAACATTGACGGTATAAAACAAGACAGAGATTTCAAAAATGCTTTGGAAATTATAATTAGTTTTCCTTTTGTGTATCTCGAAACCATCATCCATTTATTTACCACTCCAGGGAATTTTTAAAGTTGTATTATATAGTTTTTTGTAAGCAATAATTTACTATTTGACGAGGCCAAAAGTGATTATCTGAATTTGGTTAAACGCGCGCCACAATATGCTATACATACATGTAATCAAATCTGTTTCCTAGTTACTGTAACGTCTCTGTAAATGGCTGCTACTGAACAACACATGTGATAACTTTTTAAAGTCTTCTCAATTTCTGTGTTCCAATTTTCCAAACGTGTATCCACCCTTTAATTTTCGACTCTATTTCATCCATGTTCGTTCAGGTTTTACATTTTATTACTCATCAAAGTTTTATTAGCTTTACTTTAATTGGCGCTATAATATTATGACCTTTTTTTTTACAATTATAATGACCAAATTAAAAGATAACCTATAGGTTCTCCTAGGCCACTTCCGACGACCACGCCCTACAATGGTTATGCGATAAGCTTGCATGCTTACAACGCTAAAATTCGGAAATCTATATTTGTGGTGGAAAAAGCACAAACAACTCCCTCGTGTATCTTCGGGCTTAACTACAAACTGACTCAAAACAACCGACGACCATACAAATAAAAAGGTTAAAACTTACTTTATGATAGTAACATGTAATAGTGTTTGTATAGTAAGAAATACGAAGCACATTCCAGTTAGAAGATTTTTGTGTTACGTTGAACTATCACTGTTTACATGTAATCATTTTAAACGTAAAATTGGTTAATGGATTCTACAACCATGTGAAGTTAACGTTTCAAGAAAATCGGAATAAAACGAAGTGAATTTGTTATACTAACCACAAAAGAATATATATATTTTTATCTACTTTTTCCTTATAAATACAACACAATTATCCAAGTTATCTCAAAATTCCAAATAACCTTTTTTCTTGACTCACTTAAACGGAATTATGAATAGTTTTAACTACACCCTTGTGCAAATTAATTGAAACAAGACGGAAAATTACGATTTTTTTTCAATTATTTTGCGTTTTATTTTTGAGAATCCAAAAATTACTCACAAATTAATATATAATATGACGGCCTTTATTTTTCAGAAGATCATTAATGCTAATAAATTGTGTTTGGTTTTCCATTTTGTTTCATACGCAATGATTTTGAATTATCAGAAAATGATTATAATGACAATTCGATACTAAACAAAGTCGTGAGGAAAGAACAATACAGTTTTTTTCAAGTGCAAAGTTCGACAGAAATTCTGAGTGACATAATATAACTCTTCAAAATGTTTATTGAGGTCACGGCCTACAACACAATTAGCGTGTCCTGTTCGGGAATTCTAAAATTTTATAGCTGGTTTGCAAACCAATAATGGAAACTGGTTCTGGCTCTCAAGTGTAGGTAGTTTCAACCTCTTGTTTCATCCAAGTGTAAGCAGTCTCGTGCAAGTACAAACAGTTTCAGTTTCTTGTCTAACCTTAGTGTACGAAGTTTCGGTTTCTTAATTCTAGTGCAGACAGTCTTAGCTTTTATTGTAATCCATGTACAGTCTCATGTTTAAGTCTAATATTAGTGCACAGTCTTGGCTTCTAGATAAATACAAGTATTGCGAAGATTACTTTCTGATTAGATGGTGATTACAATTAAATGTTTTTATTCTTGTTTCTTGTAGCTACAATGGTTTATAACCGAGATGTTATTTACCTCAATTTACCCACTTCATGAAGAAAGCATTAAAACTACAAAATTAGTAATAGTATTCTGGAATTCTGATAACACAGCACACTCGTCGTGATAACCACATTCTGTTAACTTAGTCTACGCAACTAATATTTGCTACATTCAAATACACACAGCTCCTCTGACAACATTACTTGCAATTATAAAACTCTGTATTTCATTGTTAGTGATATATTTGTTATCAAGTCTGTGGTAGCGAGTTGCTTTACTGATTAACTCTAGTATACTTACTGTCCAAGACTCATTATCTTGGCAACTGTAATGCAAAATCGATTTCTCCACAAACAAAATGGAAGTCGGAAAATGTAAAACGAAAAAAAATGTTAAGTAATTTCGTTAATTGGATCAGCGCAAGCAAAAGAGAGTTCAAAATGTTATTTACTTTAGTTAATACGTTTCAAATTGTTCGAAAACGCTCACATGCTAAACACGCACTATGTGAGTCTGCAGGAATCCTTGTCATTATATTCTCATTTTAGGAAAGCGTTAACATAAAGAAATAAAGCGCTATTAGAAGGGAACCCACGAAGACAGTTAATTACACAGTATGCAAGAATCTGTTTAAATCATTAACGCTAATTGGCAAAAGGTCACCCCGTACTAAGCACCTTTTGCATACGTATGTAGTAATAATTATAGATCTATATTTATATACATATGTATACATGTTCTTGAACGTAAATGATAAAATACAGCCCTAACTTGTAAGTGACTGATCAACAGATTTCAACACGAACCATTAACTGGTCTTTATTAGGCCTAACGATTATTATTACTTTCTCATTATAAACACTAAAATATAACGGTTGCACATTCTTATGTTCGTATAATTTATATTTATATACATATGTATACATGTTCTTGAACGTAAATGATAAAATACAGCGCTAACTTGTAAGTGACTGATCAACAGATACAATTTCAACACGAACCATTAACTGGTCTTTATTAGGCCTAACAGATTATTATTACTTTCTCATTATAAACACTAAAATATAACGGTTAAGCACATTCTTATGTTCGTATAAAATAACAATTATAGATTTATATGTATGTTCTAGAACGTAAATACTAAAGTACAACACTAAGATTGCAAGTGACTGACTAACAGATATAATTTAAACACGAACCGTTAACTGGTATTTACTAGGTCTAACAAATTACTGTTATTTTCTCATTACAAAGACTAAAACATAACTGTCGTTAATAAGCAATATTTGGAACGGATTGAGAAAACAAATTTTTTTATATATTTCCAGATGTCGTCGTTGAGAGAAAAACACCTGTTTATAATGTTTCTTTCTGAAATTAAAATAAAAAGGAAGAAAAAACCAATACAGTAGCCAGTTATTACACATTGAAATTAAATTTATAGAGAAAAGAAATTATTGCGAATACTGTAGATAATGAGTAATAAATAACGCTAGCATTGAATTTGTCCAAAAGCTTATTCTAAAATGAAAAGGAAAAATGAATTATTACAATTAAAGCGATTGTCTTATGCATACAGCAAATACGTAAGTTTTAATTTTTCTCTGTATATAATTTATAGTACAATTTCAAATATAATAATATTTGTCTCTCATGAATTTCAGGAGATTCCAGCACTTAGGAAATGGATACAGAACTCTTCAAAATTATGAGGATATTTTTCCTATTGATGAAATAACGAACTTTAATACAAGAATGCCCCAATCTACTTACGGCACGGCTGTAGAAGGATGTGTGTTTGTTTTTAATTTCGTGCAAAGCTACACGAGGGTTATCTGCGCTAGCCGTCCCTAATTAGGCAGTGTAAGACTATAGGGAAGGCAGCTAGTCATCACCACCCACCGCCAACTCTTTTACTAACGAATAGTGGTATTGATCGTAACATTATAAAGCCACCACGACTGAAAGGGCGAGCATGTTTGGTGTGACAGGGATTCGAACTCGCGACCCTCAGGCCATTATGTAGGAGGAAATTATGGACAAACTGTATTGTGCCAAGTGTAGCAAGGTACTCTTTGACGAATCTCCACTGCAACAAGTAAAGTAATGCACTGTTTGAAGAGTCACTCTCTACACAAGTATTTGGTAATGTATTGTTGGACGACACTTGCGGGAATTTACAACAAAATTTTCTGTTATATTAACCATTATAGTTGTTTTGTGTATGTTTGTTTTCTTACAGCAAATCCACATCGGACTATCTGTTGAGCCCACCGGGGGGAATGAAAACCCTGATTTTAACGTTGTAAATCCGTAGACTTACCGGACTAGTTGTTCTGAATGAAGTCAGGATTAATATGAGGGGTAATCAGACACAAGAATATTTTCTTCTAATTTTTGGTTTCATCAGTTCGTTACGAAAGAATCAGTTGTCGTGATCTATTGGACATTGTTCATTCGAATTATCCAGATAATAATTTATAGTATCATAAACCTCCAACAAATTAAATAATTATTGAAAATATAACTTTTTGTGAAAAGGATTAATACGAAAACGACCAGGAAGATGAATTAATATGATGACAAAACTTACAGGTCAGACAGTCTAAAAGTGGGAAATATTTTATCTTAAATACAAATATAAACGATGTGCTATCTGTATTCTGCTTCTCCCAAGTGTGTGAACCCAAATTTTAGCATTTTAAACCTCCCTGAGACGCCAGGGGGTGGACATAACAAACGAAAGCCAGTTCAAATGTCATTACTGTGCAAGAGACTAGTCGAATATTTTTGGATGAGGATGGGAAATACTTATATTTACATTTTAGGGTTGTAACTCATGCACACGAATTATTAATGTAAATACTTGTGGGAAAGACGTTTATCTCTATATCATTTATTACCGCTTCAAAGATATAGGAAAAAAGTTGGCGACTTTAACAGTTTGGTAAATTTATCAGAAAACAAACACTTTACACGATTTTATAAATCTTAGCGGAGCAAAATAATAGATTAAGAAATGGTGTGCGTGTAAAAAATTTACCTTGTGTCTTTTATAAACAAAAGATGGTATATAATATAACATACTTAGCAGACAGAAGCGCGAGACGCATCCAGTAAATCGTCAAGAATCGTTTAAAGTCGGAACTACAAGAAACAAAATTTTTGTTGTTGTTAATCCTTCCAATTTATCAGTAACTGTTTCATGTGGTCTACGGATTTTCTGTGTAACTTTTGAGCTAAGGTCAGGAAATGACGTCGTTGCCTCCACATTCCTCATTGGCTCTTCTTACAGGAAGCTACGTTTTGTTGTTTTGTTCATTTCTTACAGTTTTACTTCAACATTCAATATATATATGTAAGCTTCACACTCAGAGTTTATATTGAACCTTACTGATGTCGTTGGAAACCTTTAAACTACCTAATGTTATTGTGTGGCTGTCTTTCGTTATTCTTTTCCCAGCATCAGTTTCTCTTTTACTTTATTGTTTCTGTTAATTAACTTGTACCTTTGTTCCAGATAAGAAACATGTAAAATAAGTACGCATACCAGGACAATTTCACGCCGACGACCACAAAGCACGAAACTATTGAAAAACAATTCAATGAAGTCAATGAAGTCTACACAGAAAACAATAAGTGTCGTCTTAGTGACCTGTACAAAGGGATCATCTACTTATTAAACTGTCGAATAACATCATTCCGCGTCCCGTTATTTCATTATCTGAATGAAGAGGAAGAGTAAAAACAAAAGAAAATAACAAGAAGAAACTTTTAGGACACAGTACACTTCGGTATTAGTAACCTAAAACATGTGGAAGCAGGGAACAGACATACTTCACTTTAGGTAATGGTCAGTTCGCCACCTAGCGAGCACGGAGGTATCGGAAATATTCTATTCATTCATAAAATAAAAGAAGATATTACAACATATATATGCGTACACCAGTTTGAATCTTAGCTTATTGTTTATTATTTTCCAGTAGGCTAAGAGTTTAGCATCTTTTCATTAAACCGTAAACATACAATATACAAAAAAAATAATAATACGAACAAACAAAATCATTAACACAATATGTAAATATTTTCAGTGCACAACAGGAAGAAAAACATTTTTATATACTATATTTATATATTAAAATATTGCAGATTAGAGTTGGTAAAAATGAAAACAGGTAAAACAGAACATCAAAATACACTGATACCAGCGGTAACACCTAACACAGTAAAACCCGTAGATTAAAAACAAAATAGTAACATAACACATGTAAAATATTCTTCAAATAAATCAAGTCTTGTGAGTGTGTTACGAATTGTGGACCTCATCCAACAGCCGGTCATTCTGAAGTTTATCTTAAAAATAAACAACCTTCAACAGAACTGCTATTTTAACTTAGGAACCTGTGGTGGAGGATTATTAATGTCTGAGAAGTCTAAATTACTAAAATATGAACCCGATAGCCTGAGTCTGTATATGTTGTATTACCATAGTGAACCCTGTAGCCTGAATCTGTATATATTGTATTACCATAGTGAACCCGGTAGCCTGAATCTGTATATGTTGTATTACCATATTGAATCCAGTAACCTAAATCTGTATATATGTTGTATTACCATAGTGAACCTGCTGGTTTAAATCTGTATATGTTGTATTACCATATTGAACCTGCTAGCCTAAATCTGTATACGTTGTATTACCATAGTGAACCTGTTAGCTTAAATCTTTATAATCTGTATTACCTGCGTGAACCTGTTAGCTTAAATTTGTATACGTTGTATTACCATAGTGAACCTGCTAGCCTGTAAATCTGTATTACGATGTATCACCATAGTGCATGGATTTGGAAGGAGGGAATTTAGATGTTGAAAACAAGTCTAAGGTTCAGGCTTGTTTGTTTTTATCTATCGTTCAGTTTGGGTACAGAAGTCATTATAAACATTTTCCTTCAAATAGTGTTTTAAAAAGACGTCAAGACATTAAGATGGTAAATTATGTTGTTAGATTTATGTCATGGTATTAGTTTAGTTTCCCAAAGGAACAAAACTTAGAATCAACTTCAGCAGGAACCACACATCATTTTAGATATAAATATTTGTCCATTGAGTTAACCCTTTTGACTTAAATTATGGCACCAAAATAAACAGGACTACGGTATAATTAACGACCAGAACAAAGATACTTTCTACAGAATACCATGAGATGTTTAGCAGTATCTAATAAAAGCACAACGAAATATAAAACTTTATACATTTATAGACTTTCCATGATTTAAAATGGACATTAAGAACAAAATGTTTAATACACATAGATGGTTTGACTTTGGCTTTTACGGCTTTCTTGTTGAACAGTAGGGTTAGGAACAG
>NC_134832.1:159547140-159581420 GCF_004210375.1 Tachypleus tridentatus | reverse complement strand
TCTGGGCAAAGGAGAATCCTCATTATTATGAAGAAATTGAATACAACACTCCGTATGTCATGATGTGGGCAGCACTTAATGCGCATCTTGTTATTGGACCTTACGTCTTTGACAGGCAAGTGAACCATACCTTGTATCTAAACATGTCACAACAATGACTTATACCGAAACTCGACGAACTTGTAATCAGAGAGCTGGTTTGGTTTCTACAAGATGGAGCTCCGGCTCATTATGTTCTCACTGTGCGAGATTATCTTAATGACACTTTTCCAGACAAATGGATAGATTGTGGTTCTGTAACATTCACAGCACCCATGAAATGGCCCGCAAGAAGTTCGGACTTGACAACATCTGATAACTATCTTTGGGGCTACATAAAGGATATTGTGTCCAAACAACATTATAATACTAATGATGAGTTTAAGGCAGCTGTTACCGCAGCAGTTGGAACAATAACCCCTGCTATGTTGAGGAAAATGTCTCATAGAACATGGCGTCGCATAATGAGCGACACCACACAGATACACTGGATACGTATGATATATGGATGGGTAGGGACTTGCTGGGCCACCCTGTAAGTAAAGATTGAAATACAACTTGAAAAGTGTTAGTAAAAGAAAATATCTATATTAATTAAATGGAAGTAAACACAAAAAAAAAACATCTGATCCAGAATATTTAACACAAACAAAACAAGGTAGAACAACTTGATTTATGTTTTAAAGAATTCACTCACTATAAAGAATTATCCGGTAAAAATATGTCTTAGATTTTGTAAATAGGTGCTGGCTTTGGTTCAATCAAAAAGACCCAAAACAACTGAGTTGATAAATATAAACTTCACATCGTAATCTTTCCATGAGGCCCAGCATGGCCAAGCGTGTTAAGGCGTGCGACTCGTAATCCGAGGGTCACGGGTTCGCATCCCCGTCGCACCAAACATGCTCTCTCTCTCAGCCGCCGGGGAGTTATAATGTGACGATCAATCCCACTATTCGTTGGTAAAAGAGTAGTCCAAGAGTTGGCGGTGGGTGGTGATGACTAGCTGCCTTCCCTCTAGTCTTACACCACTAAATTAGGGACAGCTAGCACAGATAGCCCTCGAGTAGCTTTGTGCGAAATTCAAAAACAAACAAACATCTTTCCATAAACGTTTTAAGTTTCTGCAATAAATATAAAATGGTAGTTATTTACAAAATCAGTAATTAATCATCTAAGTTGTTATTTAATTAAGCCATGAACAAAGGACTCCTCTTGAAAGAGTTTTTGCAAACAAATGTCAATAAGCTAATCCAGTGGAACGTTTGTGAATAAATAATTTATATGAAAACTAAACACCAAACAGTCACAATAAAGATGTAGATCTTTTAACTCTTTAACAAGTGAAAATGAGTACAGGATAGTAAATTCATTAAATATTAATGGTTTAAGAACAGGTACAAGGAATTTGGCTGTTTTATAACTGTGCGTTCTGATTGCAGAAGGTATAGGACACAATGAATGACTCTGTTTATGAACCGTAGGTTTTTGTTTGGTTTGTTTTGAATTTCATGCAAAGCGACACGAGCGCTATCTGTGCTAGCCGTCCATAATTTAGCAGTGTAACACTAGGCAGCTAGGGACCCACCGCCAACTCTTGGGCTACTCTTTTTACCAACGAATAGTGGGATTGACCGTCACTTTATAATGCCCCCACGGCTGAAAGGGCGAGCATATTTGGTGTGAATGAATTCAAACACGCGACCCTCAGATTACAAATCGAATGCCGTAACCAACGAGCCATGAACCTTAGGAAGACCATACATTATACGAGATGGTGGTCCATTAGTTGAACGCACTGTCTGTAATGTTTTTTGTTTTGTTTTTTAAAGTCCGTAAGGAAGCGTTAAAGTTAAAGATTAACAGAAAATTTTAGCTGTTAGTAACTTTACACAGTTTAATAATTTTCCTATTTTGTAAATGCTCATGACGAGCAGTCTTCAGTTCTTACATCTACAAATTAAATATACTAAATGTACAAAGTCTAACAGGAAACAATGCTTTTAAAATAAGTCTTACTATTGTTAAACTTTGCTATTTTACTACTGTTACGTTTCCACAGTCTTAATTGCTTTAAGGCAAAACTAATAAGCAGTTTATGTAATGATATAAATATAGTTATTAACATATATGTATCATACCTGTTTTATAACCTTCTTGTACACACATGTGCATTAATCAATCCTTGATCAGTAATTTGAACATAATATCTTTAGATGCAGTTCAACCACAAAACTGTTCCAAATAGATGTCATAAAATTAACTAGTTTCCAGAGAAATCAACAGTTACTAATTTATTTAATGTAGTAAAACCCCAGAATGTTTTTATTTTTTCATAAATATAAAACTTTTGCTTATTATGGAACCACTTTCATACACTTCTGAGCCTGCGTATCACATTTCTGTACAAATGTTTTCCTTACTTGCATAGAAATTACCTTTAGTAACATAAAATAAAAACACTTGCACTTCTTAAGAACTAACTGTGAAAGAAATTATTTATACAGAACTGAGTTTTAACGATTGTAGTGCAAATTGTTCAGTTGTTGTTGTTGTTTTGAATTAAACACAAAGCTACACAATGGGCTATCTGTACTCTGCCCACTACGGGTATCGAAACCCGACTTTTCGCGAGGTATGTCTGCAGACATACCACTGAGCCACTGGGCACCCAAATTGTTTGGAAAGTAATCTAACCACCACATTATTTAAATTGTAAAACCAGCCTCTTGAAAATAAGGTTTTTATCTCTGGGACAACAATACTTCTTTATCCTTGGTCTCAACTATGAATGGTGATTTTTGATTTTTAACATAAAATATTCTTGATGCTCAGGTATCCACGTTTAATTTCACAAAGTTTCCAAATGACTTGCATAAGTTTGACTCAATCAATCAGAAGAAAGTAAGAATAGTTATCAGGTTGTAAACAGTAACAAACAAAAACGTAGCTGTTTATTATTAGAATAATAACAAAAGATAATGCAGGTAAAAACATATATGGAATTACTCTCAAAGCAAGTAATTATGAGGGGTATCTTTAATAGTGGGATACCGTCGTGTAGAAATTTGTTCTTTTTCTGGTTATTTATATGACAAGCTACACTTTGTCCAACAATGTAACATATATGTATATACATTCTTAAATCATGATTGTTTAACTATTTAGTGTTTGAAACTTCTAATAGTTTGTTTGTAACTTCTCCTTCCAAGTAAGAACTTTCACAGAAAATGTTGTGCAGAAACCGGTCATTTAATGTTGAAACAGAATAAGATGAACGTGAAAATGTAATAAATGATTGAAAATTACGGAGTTTTAGACCAGAGCAAATGTCTCAGCTTCTAAATATGGGAAAAGAACAGCTAGTTACGTATTTATCAATTTATTATTTCGCTTACAATAGAGAGAAAAAAACTGATAAGCTGAAATCATTTGATAAAATATCCATGACTAGAGACTTGTTATACAACATTATTTACACTTTTTTATTATATATTTGTTTCGTCTGATGAGATATAAATATATTTATCTGAGTATCCAAGAACTGAAATAATTTTGACTGTATTTTGATACACTTGAATGTCATTGTGTTAAAAGTTTTTGAAACTGTGATTTCGTGATTTCCAAATTTGAAGAGCAATTTTGTTCTTTGAAAATGTTTTCGTGTTTTATATCTATTAAAGTTTTTTTCAAATATATAAAAAACAAACTGTTCTTTCAAAGTTTATGATCACTGAAAGTGAATGTTTTTATTAGAAGATTAATTTTTGTTGTTGTTTTGTGTCCCTGATGTTTCAGTATGAGATAGAAACTCATTCCTCTGACACATTTATGAATTTGATAAACGTTTTTCTCCAGACAATCTATGTAATTTGTACTCCTAGGTTTTTAATTTTTATAAATAATAATAATTATGATTCATCTGAAAGTTAAGGTTCTCACGTGAAGTTTGTAAGATAATAACTTTTCAGTGTTCTGTGATCTTATAAAATGCATTCTACTCATTATATTCGTGTTCATTGTTCAGTGATAATGTTTGTGAAAAATCACTTTTGTAACAACCAGAAGTTTTTTTTGATTAGATATTTTAAATAACCCATTCCTCTTGTATACATTAATGATATATTTTCAGGTATTGGTAGTTCACACGATAAACTTGGGACAACCTGTTAAAGAAACAGAATAACAACTGATCAAAAAATCACATAATGCTTGCACTTTGTGGCACATGTTGAAACAAATTACTATATACATATATATTTTTATTGAGATATACTTTTTTTTGTCCTACATTGAAATTTTAGGATGTGATTTGTAGTATGGCATGGATGCTGCGTCTATGGTTATCGCAGAAAATTACATAAATGCCTTCAGTATATTAGCTAAAACAAGAAATACATTGTTACTTCCAATTAACATTTGAGATATATCAAGTATGGTTATTCAAGTAAGTAAATGGATTCTATTACTTAGAGTGTTTTTATCAAAGTCCTTGTCTGCCAAATATATCTCTCTCTGAGAACTTGTACCATGTGTGTTATTTGCGTAAAGAAAATACAACTGGACCCACAATAAAAATACATATTAAAGGTCCATGAAGTCATTTAATTTCTCAAATATTTCAGTGTTTCAAGTTTTATTAGAATGTGGATTGTAGAGCATAAACTACACTAAAATAATAGTTTTACGTTGTTTTTTACAGCTCGGTTCTTGACAAAAATATAATTTTGTGAACATTTTGTCTTGTAAAGACTAGAAATTAAAATCATAAGCAAAAATTAATAATGCATTATAATAGAGCAAATTTTAACTTGAATAATTTATTTATCTTTTCGAGATTTTAAAACAGTTTTTGTAAATGGTCAAAGTGTTAGAAAACAGTCACATTGGAAAAGTCAAAACATGTAGTAATTATCTATTTCCGTTGAATTTGTCTCACATGAAATAAAAATTATGTAGTTATATGTTTTCTCATTAAAATGGCAAAAAATAATACTGAATTATTTATTCAAGTTTCTAGTTTTCAATTAATCGTAATAAATGCCAATAGCAAAATGTTCTCCATTTCTTTATAGTATAAAATTATCAAGTAAACTTGGTCGTAAGTCACAAGTGTCTTACTGAGAGTTATCACTATAAACACAGTCGCACTGATGAATGTCACTAGAAACACTGTCTCACTGATGGTTATCACTATAAACACAGTCTCACTGATA
The DNA here is from genome assembly GCF_004210375.1 of Tachypleus tridentatus. Taxonomy (NCBI): domain Eukaryota; kingdom Metazoa; phylum Arthropoda; class Merostomata; order Xiphosura; family Limulidae; genus Tachypleus; species Tachypleus tridentatus. Next base: position 159,576,165 of record NC_134832.1, on the reverse strand, counting down.
GATATCAGTAGAAATACAGTCTCACTGATGGTTGTCACTAGAAACACAGTCTCAGTGATGGTTATCACTAGAAACACAGTCTCACTGATGGTTGTGACTAGAAGCACAGTCTCACTGATGGTTATCACTAGAAACACACTCTCACTGATGGTTGTCACTAGAAACACAGTCTCACTGATGATTGTCACTAGAAACACAGTCTCACTGATGGTTGTCACTAGAAACACCGTCTCTCTGATGGTTATCACTAGAAACACAGTCTCAATGACGGTTCTCACTAGAGTAACACAGTTTCATTGATGGTTATTTCTACAAAGCACAATCTCATTGATGGTTATCACTACAAACACAGTCTCACTGATGGTTGTCACTAGAAACACAGTCTCACTGATGGTTATCACTAGAAACACAGTCTCTCTGATGGCTTGTCACTAGAAACACAGTCTCACTGATGGTTATCACTAGAAACACACTCTCACTGATGGTTGTCACTAGAAACACCGTCTCTCTGATGGTTATCACTAGAAACACAGTCTCAATGATGGTTCTCACGAGAAAGACAGTTTCATTGATGGTTATTTCTACAAGCACAATCTCATTGATGGTTGTTCCTACAAACACAGTCTCACTGATGGTTGTCACCAGAAACACAGTCTCACTGATGGTTATCACTAGAAACACAGTCTCAATGATGGTTCTCACGAGAAACACAGTTTCATTGATGGTTATTTCTACAAGCACAATCTCATTGATGGTTATCCCTACAAGCACAATCTCATTGATGGTTGTTCCTACAAACACAGTCTCACTGATGGTTGTCACCAGAAACACAGTCTCACTAATGGTTATCACTAGAAACACAGTCTCTCTGATGGCTATCACTAGAAACACAGTCTCTCTGATGGCTATCACTAGAAACACCGTCTCTCTGATGGTTATCACAAGAAGCACAGTCTCACTGATGGTTATCACAAGAAACACAGTCTCACTAATGGTTGTCACTAGAAGCACAGTCTCACTGATGGTTTTCACTAGAAGCACAGTCTAACTGATGGTTATCACTAGAAGCACAGTGTCACTGATGGTTGTCACTAGAAACACAGTTTCACTGATAGTTGTCACTAGAAACACAATCTCACTGATGGTTGTCACTAGAAATACAGTCTCACTAATGGTTGTCACTAGAAACACAGTCTCACTGAAGGTTGTCACAAGAAAACACAGTCTCACTGATGGTTATCACTAGAAATACAGTCACACTGATGGTTATCTCTAGAAATACAGTCTCGCTGATGGTTATCACTAGAAACACAGTGTCAATGATGTTTATTACTAGAAGCACAGTCTTACTGATGGTTGTCACCAGAAGCACAGTCTTACTGATGGTTATCACTAGAAACACAGTCTTACTGATGGTTGTCACCAGAAACACAGTCTCACTGAAGGTTGTCACAAGAAAACACAGTCTCACTGATGGTTATCACTAGAAATACAGTCACAATGATGGTTATCCCTAGAAATACAGTCTCGCTGATGGTTATCACTAGAAACACAGTCTCACTGATGGTTGTCACTAGAAGCACAGTCTTACTGATGGTTATCACTAGAAACACAGTCTTACTGATGGTTGTCACTAGAAACACAGTCTCACTGATGGTTCTCACTAGAAGCACAGTCTCACTGATGGTTCTCACTAGAAGCGCGGTCTCACTGATGGTTATCACTAGAAGCCCAGTCTCACTGATGGTTGTCACCAGAAGCAGTCTCACTGATGGTTATCACCAGAAGCACTGTCTCACTGATGATTATCACTAGAAACACAGTGTCTGTGATGGTTGTCACTAAAAACACCATCTCACTGATGGTTATCACTACTAATGGTTGTCAAAGAAACACAGTCTCACTGATGGTTGTCAATAGAAACACAGTCTCACTAATGGTTGTCATTAGAAACACAGTCTCACTGATGGTTGTCAATAGAAACACAGTCTCACTGATGGTAATTCGGTTTAGCTGTAGTTTTGTATTAAATGTTGGAGATGGACAAAACAGTTTTGCTCTGTGGTTTTCTGAGCTTTATTTTGTCTCCAGTCAGTTTACCAGTCGTTTGTTGTTTAAATGTAATGTTACTAAAATGCCTTGAAAAACGAGTCATACTTTTTATTTTTCCTGGAGATATTGATATCTCAGTTTTTTCAACCATTATTTCTTCATTCAAACTCTCGCCATCAACTTTTGTATCGAACTTCTTCCAAGAGTCATTGTCTATCTCTGAAGTCGTTTCAATTGCGATATTTTCTTTACATCGAAAAGGGTGAACCTTGTTATTATGCATACTACGAAGGATGTTACTGAAGAATGTCGATAAACGATTCATTCCTTTCATTTTTTTCGATGTTACAGGTTCCTGAGTTTCTCGGTTCGTTCGTCCACGGAAACTTAAACCACCAGCTTTGTTTGTTGTGTTCGGCTTTGCATTGACAATGTCAATTTTGTTGTTGAAAAATTCTTTTTTGGAACTGTTGGTCTTTTCTACAGATTAAAGGTAAAAATAAGTAACATAAATTAAAAGCTGATAATCGCGATTTGTTATAGTGATATGTGTAACTGTTTTTTGCTCTTAACTTATCCGTTGTAAAATATACAATTATCTCACATGTTATGCCACATATATATTAATAACTAACATTTTGCTGTTTATTAATATTCACTGATTTGTTCAGATTTACTTGTGTAAAAGTAAGAAAAGAATTGCAAATAAGAATGTGAAAAATGATTTCTGGAAACACAGTCTCACTGATGGTTGTCACTAGAAACACAGTCTCACTGATGGTTGTCACTAGAAACACAGTCTCACTGATGGTTGTCACTAGAAACACAGTGTAACTGATGGTTGTCACTAGAAACACAGTCTCACTGATGGTTGTCACTAGAAACACAGTCTCACTGATGGTTGTCACTAGAAACACAGTCTCACTGATGGTTGTCACTAGAAACACAGTCTCACTGATTGTTATCACTAGAAACACAGTCTCACTGATGATTGTCACTAGAAACACAGTCTCACTGATGGTTGTCACTAGAAACACAGTCTCACTGATGGTTGTCACTAGAAACACAGTCTCACTGATGGTTGTCACTAGAAACACAGTCTCACTGATTGTTATCACTAGAAACACAGTCTCACTGATGATTGTCACTAGAAACACAGTCTCACTGATGGTTCAGTCATAATATGGAGATTTAGGACAGTATAAACCAGATTTCGATGCTTCACAGCGCTCCAGTGGCATGACTGCGGATTTACAACGCTAGAAATCGGGTTCAGATACCAGTGGTAATTAATGCAGTAATAGGTCCTTTGTAGCATTATGATTAACTTCAAACAAATGATACGATGCTCAAAGTGCAGTAACGTTTCAGACACCTACATTACATTTACCTTCTGCAGTCAATTAAAGATGACATCACGAGCTAAACAACAGTTAACTTGGAGAAACACTGTTTTATTAACTTCTTTTCGCGCATTAAATACTCACAATAAATTATTTTTCTCGTTAGATGTTTAAATGATAGTTTTGAGATTTATTATAATAATAATTTGATGACAGAAAAATATCTTGAACTCACTTGAGTGATGTATAACTGTATCATTCACTTTTAACAACCAATTATTGTGCCAAATTTTTCGTATTTTACGAAAAAAATATGTTAATTTAAGCATAATATTTGAATTTTAACTAATAAATATTTATAGGAAAATGTGAATAATTGTCCTTCTTGTCTTTTTTTGAATTTCGCGCAAAGTTACTCGAGGGCTCTCCACGCTAGCCGTTCCTAATTTAGCAGTGTGAGTCTAAAGGAAAGGCAGCTAGTTATCACCACCCACCGCCAACTCTTGGGTTGCTCTTTTGCCAACGAATAGGGGAATTGACCGTCACATAATATTGCGCTAATATTAGCTAAAACGGGGAGCATGTTTGGTGCGACGGGGATTCGAACCCGCGACCCTCGAATTACGAATCGCACGCCTTAACACCTCTGGCCATGCGGGACCGTAATTGTGCTTAGAAAGTTTAATTATCCATTATTTATCTAGTAGAAATTATTGTGACATTATACACGGTACTTGTCTCTGCTGTGTTTACCTGAATATTGATGAACGTCTCTGTTGTTAAATTTGCTTTCTGTTGAAGAATCTTGTCCTATTAGTCTAAATATGTACGGACGGTGCGAAGTATGATGTTCCCTAAAAAACAGCAAGAAACACAAATAATGTAGATGATTCATACTGACTAAAAAGTTGAATCGTAACAAGGTAATAACGTTTTGTGACAAAACAGCTGGGTCAAGTACCCCAAAGTTCAGGCATATCTAACCCTAATTTAGAAATGGTTATCACAGGAGGGGGTAACAAATCAACAACACCTTTCACGCACTCGATTACTATCGAAACCCATTAATCAGTCCGAGCAGCATGAGAGTTGTCTGTTTTCCTTCTACTCTATCGATTTGAAAACTGGTAACAAGGGAGTAATTTTACTCCATCATAAACTTGAATAATTTTACTCCATTATAAACTTGGAATTATTCTTTTAGAACTTAAATAATTTTTCGACGTTTATTAATGAATATGGACGTATACAAGGGTTTATACTTTATGTACATAATTTTGCTACGGAGCGAATACACACATATACAGAAGTTTGTGCACAGTACATGAGGTGATGTTCAATATACAAACCGTAAAGTTACAAGTATACGGCCCCCCGCGAGTACAGCGGTATATCTACGGATTTACAACGCTAAAATCAGGGGTTCGATTCCCCTCGGTGGGCTCAGCAGATAGCCCAATGTGGCTTTGCTATAAGAAAACACAAACACAATACAAATATACGTTAACGAACACATAGGTTAGCACAAAAGCCATTACATCCTTGTGCAAATTAATTGAAACAAATGGTCATTTTACAATATTTTCAACATGGCGGCTGGACCCGCTGATTTCCTTTAATAGTCATTTTTTCACACAGACGGCGTCATTAGCTGTGTTTTGCAGTACGGTCGATCTATTTTTGGGATATATGACATTTTGAGGAATATGAATTTTCGAAATTGCGTTAGAAGGGCAATGAGACCAGTCAAAAAACAACTTTACCAACTCAATGAAGAAAAACCGGTATCATGGGTTCTGAAATACAAGAACAATGGAGAAAGGTGTTATTCAGTGACGAGACTCATTTCTTTGTACAGGGTCAAAGATGTCTGCATGTTCGCAGATCTCCAGGTTAGAAAATTCGAGAATCTCACATCAACCAGTTCGTGAAACATCCCTTGAAGAATATGTTTTGGGACTTTATCAGCTACTATGGAGTCGGAGGCTTACATATCGTAGAAGGTATGATGCGAGGACCACAGTACATCGAAGTTTTGCAGAGAAGAGTCGTTCTGGAATTGAAAAAGAAATTTCCAGATGGATCTGGCATTTTCAGCAAGACCTGGCTCCCTACCACACATCGACATTTGTGAATAATTTTATGACTACAACGCGAATAAAGGTGCTGGACTGGCCTGGAAACTCTCCGGGCTTAAATCCTATTGAAAATGTTTAGGCGATTTGTAAAGAGAGACTTCGGGGAAAAGACTGTACTACGAAAGATAAGCTAATTCAGGTGTGGTACCGCGATCCAAATATTGCAGTCAACTCGTGGATTCGATGCCAAAGCGGATTAATGATCTTTTGAAAAATAAAAGCGGTCGTATCATGTGTTACTTTATGAGTAATTTTTGGATTCTCAGAAATAAAACGCAAAAAAATCGAAAAAAATTGTAATTTTCCGTCTTGTTTTAATTAATTTGCACAAGGGTGAATATACCTCAGGGAACAATACACAACGTTTACAGAACGGTTTCCATTTGGTAAAATGTTATAACTCACGTGTGTACAAGTTGTTTCGACAACATATCCGTTCTATAGTTACATGTATCAAATGCTTTAAAATTAAAGGGTATCCACTCTGTTCCATAAAATATGTGTAATCGAACTTTTGAAAATGGCGCTTGGAGGTTGTCCTCGTGCACTAGATACAATGTACCTTTAGTACTGTATATTATATTTCACGGAAATTGTAAAGACGAGCTCTCATCAAACAATGCGTCATGAGACAGATATCACAGTGTTGTGAGTCTAAAAAATTGTTTCAATTAATAAAACGTACTTTAATACTTCCTATATCTATATAGCTTTAATATTACTGTCTCTTGTGTGTCCATGCAATTACTTCGCACGATGTAAATGGATATTCACTAAAATTCTTACGGAAACTCATTAGGTCCATGAGCGATAGATACAAAGTTTGAGTCTTGAGGTTTTTATGAGCATTTTTGCGTTATGAACCCTGTTTCACTTCCTGTAGATCAGGGGTTCTTAACCAGGGCTGCACCCCTAGAGTGCGAAGATGATACCCAAGGGGTGCGAGGATGCCATGAATAATAAAGCAAATCTATATTTTTACATAAGAGTATGCTTTATATTTTTATATTTAAGTTTCCAGGGGGTGCGAGAAATGATTACTGATTTGAAAGGGGTGCAAACACTGAAAAAGGTTAAGAACCACTGCTGTAGATGGAGCTTGATATATAGGATAACATTTCTCACTATATGGTTTGTATAATGTTTATAGACACTGTAATCTCGAGTTAAACTGTATTAGTTGCTAAAGGTTAGGCTCACAAGAGTTTAATAAGCTGCCGATAATATACACACACTAGTGTAAAAAGTTGTCCAATAGAGCGGGGAACCAAAGCGAACCAAATCTGAATCCTACAATATGCATTTGCAAGTTTGCCATCCGTAAACCGATAGAAGAAAAATAAAGAACCTTTTAATTTTGAGAAACCAAAGTCTACCATGAACATCTACGTCAGCCAAAGAGTGTCTTCCCAGACTTCACTTGTCACATCTGTTGTATTATTACAATCTTTCTATTGAAATTACGTTTCTTGTAAATATTCGAACATCGTTAGAAAATATTTATTAAAAATAAAATATCTCTTGAGATTTGGTGTTTGTTTTTTTAAGTCTATAAAATGCTAACTCTGCCAGCTAATGGTTTAAAAAACAACAACAACCGAAACACTGAGTGGAACAAGAAAAGGAAAAATCAAACAAACAAACATAATGTGTCGTGGTAGTTCTGGACGATCACAAAAGTAAATAAATAAAATTTTGCAAAAATGTAAAATGCATGAAATAATTGAAGTGTAAAAATAAAAACTAGTGTAAAGAAAAAACAAATCAATGAAATGAGATGAGAGAGAAGGACCATGAATACAGTAAATAACTTATTCAAACAAAACGAAGCAAAAATCACGTGGATGGGATGTTACTTTGAAACAGCCTGCTGTTCTGAAACATCATTTCAACCACAAGAAGTTTCCGAAAAGTTTGGAGTCTGACCTACAGTGGCTTTAGTTTCTAATCATTTGTGTTTGAAGAAGGCTGGTTGTTTGTTGAGTATTAATTACGAATGTAGAGGCAAATCATCAATAAATGATGATAAAAAATAATTGTCATAGGTTTGTTATTTGATTCGCTGTGTATTTAATCTGGTTGAATTTGAGGGTAATCCTTTATAAGGAAACTTGTTACATAACATCGAAGATGCTTGTGTCACCACCAATGGGTTCATCCAGGTGGCTGCGCCCATTAGAAGATTCTACTGTTGGATGCCAACAAGAACTAAATGGCATTACGCCATACAAGACAGATGCACCCATAACAGGCCACCGTTTAGCATGAACAGTGAAAGTAACGTCATGGTTCCAGTCTCCTGATGGATGTAACATTATCCAAGAAAGTTGTGCCAATTGATATTGGGATCAGTTGGAAGTGACGTCATGTTACTCACTGTTGCTTCACCACACTTTCGAAATGTTATGGGATAGAGTGAAGGTTCAACCAAAATTATAAGTAAAATAGAAATAGTCTGATATCATAAAAATTAACAGTAATACCTATTATCTCTTGACGTGCCCTTGTCTGATCAAAGTATAAAACTTGACTGTCATTCGTTACAAAGTAGTTATGTCTCCAAAGTGCATATCCTGGAATTCAAAGCACAAACACGTTATACAAGTACCATCATATTTTACGAAGCCTTAGGATGGTTCAGTGAAAGTTCCTACAAGGATAATCGTCATATCCTTGTCTACACAGTGTCCAAGAAATGTGTACATCTGGAATTGTCGTAACAAATTACAGGAAGGCGTAAATGAAAATTTGAAACCCAATTTCAATGATGTGCAATACTGCTTCAAATAATAGTGGATTCTGTCTGGTTGCTCTGGCACTGTAGTTCATGCCATGCAGACAAATTATTATTGTATTGGGGGTGCACTTGCACCTGTTTAAGTGCTATGTGACGTTATCAAAATATGGTTAACTTCCAAGGTTCTTTCATTTGTGACATAGCTGTATACGTTTCGGGTATTTAACTTTCTTTCTTTAATAACACATTTTAAATTTGAATAAACCATGAGTGATAAAAGATCAAAGAGTCCTTCTTCATCTTGCTTTTAGTTTAGAAAGGTTTTGGTAATATCACATGGAACAAAATATTTGTTTTATTATTTCATTAGCTCGATTCACTTAAACTACTGCTGTAAAAGGAAGAAAAGCTGAGAACCTAAATATAGTCGAAGAATGAGAAGTGGCATATCATTTTGAGTTATTGGTTCTTGGGTTGCTGTTTTTCTTCGTTACACTTCCAGTTAGCTCTAAATAGACTCCAGTCTAACCTTATTTAACACTGCCTCTATCTGTAGTAGTGCCCCCCGCGAGTACAGCGGTATGTTTACGGATTTACAACGCTAAAATCAAGGGGTTCGACTCTCCTCAGTGGACTCAGCAGATAGCCCGATGTGGCTTTGCGATAAAAAAACACACGCACGTATCTGCAGTAAAAAAATTCTCTTTTCTTGTTTCCTTTCTTGAGAAAAGTCATTGACCAATAAGACAACAATTTAGTTTTAGTGGATTTTTGGCTGCTCCAATTCAATGGATCGAAATTGTTGACAACTATTTCAAAGACTCTCGATAAAATTGTGATTCTTATTCAAAATAATTCTTTGTATTACAAATAATAAAGAAAGCCATTATGTTCAAAGGACTTAGCAAACTGTGGCTGTGAATGTAATTGGTTTTTTCTTTGGGTGAAATAGAGAAAAAAGAAAAAAAAAACACAAATAAGGATGTACAGCTGAATTAAGGAGAGTCCAGCATGTGTTTAATGGAGCGAGATGTAAAAAAGAAAAGATGCAATTTTTTATGCTGTATTCAACATGCTGATAAACAGACTGAAGATTGTAAACTAATATTTCATAACAAAGGATATGATACCGTGTCAACAATTGTTAATATTAATAGTACTGGTATCACTGAAGAGTTCAAAAATGGTTGGAGTAAACGACCTGAAAACGGTATAACAGATAATATTAAAATGTTGAACAAAAGCATTGACGACAATTTTTAAAGAATTGGAACCTGGAAAGATGAGGAAATACTCGAACCTATATGATATTTCTTTTGATCCAAAGCTTCATCTGGCTATTACCCCCCTGACAATGAAGGCCAAAAGAGTACTGTAATATTGATATCATGAACTTCAAAGGAAATACAATTTAATTATGTAAAGACTTTACAATTGATCGTGGTTGATTAAATGTTTTCCTTCAAAAACAAATGAAATCAAAATATTATCCACAAATTACGATGAGAGGAAATCAAAGTGAGTGTGTGATATTTTGATTTGATACAATACCTTACAAATGTATTGCAAGTAAAACTGTTTATTATCACTGCCAACTTACCGCTGCATCATCGGGAGACGGTATTTAAGTTGTCACATCTCCTTTTATTGTGAAATTGTTTTCATTAGTGCATTCGTTTTGTATGACTTCCACAATCGAATCCTAAAATCGATTTTATTACGATCGTATTTCAAGATGAAAAATGTTACGGCAGATGTTAAAATAATTAAATAATAAAATAAAAATAAAGTAGAATAAATGGAATTAAAATTAAAAGTGAGAAGTTTGAATAGATATACATATAGATTAAAATAAACAAGGGGTCTGACTTGAAGGGAAATATTCCTAGAAACTGGTTGTGTGTGTGATGGGGAGTGCCTTTTGAAAACCTACTTTCATTGGTCAATCACCCGATTATTCTGCGTGTTACTACCCAAACTCTACTTTAAATTGGAAGGAAAAAGAAATTACTGGAAGGGGCGTCACTCGGTCCTAACTAGTGAAAGTAGGTTTTTTCGGGGCACTTTCTCCACCTAAAATTTGAGGCATTGGATCTGTAAATCCCAACTAGGGCACCTTGAGTCATCTGCCCTTCCCGACTCTGAATGGGCCGGTTTGGATCGGTACTTTGTTTTGGGTGCTGTCAGCTTACTTTTTACTGTAACAACAGGTTAACACAACGTTCGTGCCTTTGCCTTCACTTTTCCTACTTTACTTGCATTTATCATCATATTCACATAGACAAAATTCGGGCCTATACAAACGTCAGCCACTCAGTATAAAATGTAAACATTTTACCTGGTGTGGGATGAAGAAGGAAAGTTAGTGGATTCCATAGATGTTTCCCTTTACACACAAGTATTTGTATTATCTCGAAATTCGAGGCTAAATGAAAATTTCTCCTCGAGAATGTCGCCTGGTCTCCTTCGCTTCGAGTCCCTCACGAACCCGGTAAGCTTGACGAACCGGTGGAGTTGTTTTCTCGGGACTTATTTATAAGCTACGCTTTATCAGTAGTATTAAAAGTTTGTTTTCTTCTTTTTACGAATACTTTATTCAGCTAAATAGATATTTTTCAAATCTTAATTTACTTCACTGCGCGAGAGAAAGTCAGCTTAAAAGTTGAGTAAGGATAGTTTATAAAATTCTGTTGTCAAGTGTTCTACATGTAGTTAGTTGCTAAGCGAATTATATTGTTGAACGTATTAAGTGAAATATTATTTTCGGGTGTAATATTCAGATTGTTGTCGAGTTGTAGACAAAATATGTAAATATCAAATATATATTGCTGATTGGCGTTATGTACAAGTTTGTTTTAAAGTTTTTTTTTGTTTTGTTTTTCGTGTCTTAATTTTAATTTCGCATGAAGCTACACGAGGGCTCTTTGCTATTTAACAGTTTGTGGAATGATAGAGAATTATCACCACCCACTGCCAGATCTTGGGCAGTGGGTAGTAATTTGATGACTAGCTACCTTCCCTCTAGTCTTACACTGCTAAATTAGGGACGGCTAGCACAGATAGCCCTCAGTAGCTTTGTGCAAAATTCAAAACAAACACTTCTGCAAAGTGTACACAATGTAATATGATAAGTAAAATGAGAGAATTTTATATAGAAAAGAAAGGAAGTTTGATAACAGAGGAACAGGAAAAGAAGAAACACATCTTCGCAGAACTGAGGTCAAGACTCAATCACATAATGCTATTTTTAGAAGCAGAATATTGCTATAATATTTGTATGTGTGAATTATCTTGAACGTTACATTAACCGAGATTTCTGAGCGCTCAATGGTCAGTGTTTAATTTTTATTAACCGGTAAACTTTCTTTGAGGAACCTTGTTACGTCACAAACAAGTTGTTCGTGAGCCCGGGTTGTTTAAGCTTGCGCTGTTCTGTTTTATCACAGAAACAGTATGTTATTACGTGTGTAATTTGTTTTTTTAAATCTTCACTTCGGACAGGGGGACACTTTGGGTCAAACACGTAGAACTCGAGGTGTGTGGCAACCTAGCAACATACTTAGAAACGTAACACTCTTTAAAAAATCGATATAATTTCATTCCACGTTTCAGCAGCGATTTCTTATATCATATCGACGAAGTGCAGGACCAGTAGTTAAAATGGCTTTCTCATCACGACTGAGGAATCTCTATTCAGTCACAATATTTTGGATTTTGTGGTTAAGCCTAAAGTGTATGTTACATCCCGTTTCCGCTGAAATAAAGCTTCCGTTACTAATGCCTGATGTTCAGCCTAAAGTGGTAAGTATTGTGTTTAAGTTCGTAACTTGAAGTTTTGTACATATACTATCATATGGTAGGAATGTATTTTGTAAAGATGAAGTCTGTTACATTACGAATTTAGTCAGTATCTAGTATATGATTCCAAGTTCTGTTGCTATATTCCAGTATCTGTTTTTCTAGTTGTTTTACCCGTACAAAAATAAAAAAACACGTCATTTGAATATCTTTAAATCTTTTACGAGTAAGACATAATACAAAGCTGTAATATGGTACATTCAGCATATTATATAATCATTTACTGTAGTCATGTTTATAAAGAACTTTTTAAATTTTATTAAAGGAAGAAAGCATGAATGTAAGAAATGTAGCATCTGTTTTGTTCTTAAGTTTTGTATTTAAAAACATATTTGCTTTTCTTGGTCTTAACAGAATGGCTAAAATCTAAGACATAAGAATGGATGGTGAAAATATTATTCTTTCTGAAAACCTATTTGAACCTGTTATCAGTAATTAGAATTAATATTTCATCTAAATAAGCTACATACACAAACCTTAAAAATTAACAAAATATATATTGATTTATTTGTTGGATATCATTACAGTTAGCCACGTTTTGGTCATAATTCTAATATATTATATACAACGTGTATTATCAGGTATAAATAATGGCAGAACGTAAACAGAGAAAATTTGTTTTGAATTTCGGGCAAAGCTACACAAGAGCTATCTGCGCTACTCGTCCTTCATTTAGCAGTGTAAGACTAGAGGGAAGGCACCCACCACCAAATCTTGGGCTACTCTTTTACCAACGAATAGTTGAATTGACCGCACATTAAAAACCCCTACGACTAAAAGGGTGAGCATATTTGGTGTGACGGGGATTTGAACCCGCGATCCTCAGATTACGAGTCGAGTGCCTTAAACACCTGGCCATGCCGTGCCTTAACAGCGAGAAGATCCTATTATACAAATATATCTTGTAGAGAGAAGGACAAAAATGTTTGCCGACGAAAGCAAGCTAATGAAAGATGGATATAATATTTGTAGGTGTGGTATAAATAATAAAAATGGAAGTAATTATTTAGAAAATACTTCGTTTCTCAATTCTTCAAATTATTTGAATATTTTCTTTCTTTTGAACATTAACATTTTCCCGACCATTTCTGTTTTGAACCAGTAGAAACATGAGTGGTGATGGCTCCACCAATATTTTCTAAAAGGGGCACAAATACATTTTGCTTCCCCCCAGTATTAAAATATAAAGAGTTTTAGAGAGGAAAAGGCCAGTTGAGTGGCACTTCTGAAGTTACAAGAAAACTTGTGAAGGGATGGCAACATGCTCGTGTCCACAACGGGAATTCGAACCACAGATTTTAGCGTTGTAAACCCAACGAACGATATATTCACCTTATTGTATTTTGATGAGAAAATAGGACGGAATTCACTTGAACATTGTTTAGACTCAGTGGTTCCTAACCTTTTTCATCGTCTTACTCCCTGAGACTCTCCATGATATTACCGTGACCTCTATAATAATTTTTGTAATGGTGAACTTTGCGTGAAAGTAGAATAAAATAAAAGTATATAAAGATCCTAATTTATTGAAAATGTTGCAAATAAATGACCTTGAGAAATGCTACAAGTGCTAAACAAATGCAAAATCCATGGAATTACTGAACATCATTCAAAACCTACTCATTCACTCAGTGTGAGGGTTGATATAATATATATATATAATGAGAAAATATACTAAATACGATGGGAACTTTAAATTTTAAGTTCGATGTATCAATATTATATAGTTAAAAAATTAGGCAATTCAAAACATTGTAATATATGAAAATTTTCACTCAAAATTAGACAGATGTTTGCGCAACAAGCATCTCGACGCGGTTCAACTGCTGCACTTCAGCGTCTTTCTCATTCGTGAGCAGTTATAGGCACTTGTCATAAAAAACTATAAACTGCCCTGTGATTTCCTCAATAATTACCAAACCTTCTGCGACCCCCGAAAAACTTTAAACGACCCCCAGGTTAAGAACCACTGGTTTAGAGAGTGAAAATGAAGATCGGGCTCTTTTAAGTGGGTTGTGCACCAGCAGTAAGCTCACTGCACTTGGAAGTTTGTTTTTTTGGTGCCAGCAGTAAACTCACTGCACTTAGAAGTTTTTTTTTTTATGCGCACCAGCAGTAAGCTCACTGTACTTAGAAGTTTGTTTTTTGGTGTGCACCAGCAGTAAGCTCACTGCACTTGGAAGTTTGTTTTTTTTTGGTGTTTTTTTTAATTTCGCGCAAAGCTACACGAAGGATATCTGTGCTAGCTGTCCATAATTTTAGCAGAGTAAGACGAGAGGGAAAGCAGCTAGTCATCACCACCTACCGCCAACTCTTGGGCAGCTCTTTTACCAACGAATAGTGGTATTGACCATCACTATACAACACCCCAGGGCTGAAAGGACGAGCATGTTTGGTGTGACGAGGATTCGAACCCGCGACCCTCGGATTACGAGTCGAAGTGACCAGATAATTTTGTATTTGTGTCGTTGTTTTTTGTGTGTTGATATTTACTGCACTCATTGTCACATGTTGAAATATGCTAGTGACAATTTAAGGTTTACGAAACTGTTTTGTCGTAAGTCCGGAAATAATTTATTAAATTTAAAATATGTAAATTTCTAATACACACACACACACACTAAAGATACCTTATACGTTTATATAATAAATTGTAATTTTAATGAAGCTGTTTCTTCAGTCTAGGTACCGGCATGGCCAAGTGGTTAGGACACTTGACTGATAATCTGAGGGCCACGGGTTTGAATCGCTGTCAAACATGCGTGCCCATTCAGTCTTGGGGGCGTAAAAACTTGACGGTTATTCCAATGATTCATTGATAAAAGAGTGGCCTAATAGTTGGCGGTGGGTGGTGATGACCAGCTGCTAAATTTGGGAGGGTTAAAACAGATAACCCTTGCGTAGCTTTGTGCAAAATAAAAACAATCGTCAGTCTACTAACAAGAGCAGTAATAATGGAAAAAGAAACCTCTTTACGTGTGTGAATTTTGAAACCTGTTGCTGACGTACGGTGCCCTTGGTAACACAGCACGAATCAAACTAAATTACTCCCATTTCCCGTCCTTCACGAAAATAGACTCAGCGACACTTGAAGGGTAGTAAAGAAACATGTTTAATAAATAGTTCGGAAAAAAAATTTCCAATGCTCAGTTCTGCGGGATATTCGCTGGCTTCAAGATAAGCTGGAGGCGAAGAGAGGCATTTAATGCTGAAATTCTGGATTCGATGCCTTCTGTGCTTCCAGCGCCACTAGGTCAAGCGCAGTCTCTTCACAACGAAATGTGTTTTAATAATGGCTCCAACACGTGGGTGTTGGATGAAACATCAATCAAGGTATATATTGAAGAAAAGTTTTGAAGGTCATGCAAGGCTGTTTCATTTATAGGAGTGTTAATAAATATAGAAGAAACTAATTCTAGACTGACCAGAGACTGTTTGTACAGGGAAGGGTTGTGACTAATTTTATATTCATATAGTCTAACAAGTTTGTTTGTTTTGAATTTCATGCAAAACTACACGAGGGCTATCTGTGCTAGCCAACCCTAATTTAGCAGTGTAAGCTAAATGTAATGTGTAGCTTTGTGCTTAACAAGAGATAATTAAACTTTTATTAATATAGTAATGTACCTTAGGGGTCATTGTTTTTGGTCTTGTTTTTTCTCTTTGTTTTTAATATAATAGTAATGATATTGACAGGGGCATCGTTAGTAAGTTAATTAAGTTCTTAGGTGTTAATATATGTATTGAAGATGTTGATGCACTATAGAATGACTTGAATCAGGTTGCAGGTTGGTCAAATATCTGGTTGTTGATCTAAATTATTGAAAGTGCAATTTAATGTGTTTGAACAATCATGGCTGGAACCGTCTGTTTGATATAGAGGGGAGCCAATCGGATGATGCAGCTGAACAAAAGGATATTGGATACAATTATCTTAAGAAACACATTTTGGGTGTGCTTATGGAGTTATTCATTACATGTCCAAAGAGGCCACTATCTCTATGTAAATCCTCACTTGGTTTTAATCTCCCTGTATAAGAGAGGAAAGCATTCAGAAGTGGGTTACTACAACGATTCTGGGAATAGAAAAATCGTGGCATTAGGATAGGTTAAGATATCCTAAGTTGTTTTATCTTAAGATAAAAAGGGTTAGAAAGATTTGTATTGAGGTGTACAAGATTATGTTAGAGACCAGCAAGATATAAGTCTTTGATTTATTTGTCTTCACTTTTGAAGATAAGTGGAGAGGACACAAGTTCGTGACTTGAAAAAGACTAGACTCCAGTTAGGACTGGTTTTGTTGCTAATCGGATGATTGGCTTATGGTCTGAGTTACCTGGAGGACAAAATTTACAAAGGAGAAAATTTCAAAAGTTTCCTTTTGTTATGGGTGCGTGGGCAGTGAAAGACCAAACTGTCACTTGATGTCCGGATAAAAACATTTATCAAATCGATTGGGGAACTGATCAGTTTTGTTTCTAATCATGACAATCCTGTTTATAACAAAATAGCAATGTAATTATTGCTTTCTTTGGCAGTTGAACAAAATTTTGTTATTATTAATAATAAATAAATAAATTATCATTTATCTTTTGATTGTTTTGGTTTGTTTTTAATTTCACACAAAGCTACACGAGGGCTATCTGCACTAGCCATCTCTTAATTTTGCAATGTAAGACTAGAGGGAAGGCAGCTAGTCATCTCCACCCACTGCCAACTCGTGGGCTACTCTTTTACCAACGAATAGTGGGATTGACTGTAACATTATAATGCCTCCATGGCTGAAAGGGCAAGCATGTTTGGTGCCCCTGACCCTTGGATTACGAATCGACTGCCTTTTTCTCCTGGTCGTGCCGGGCCATTATCATTTGATGTGATTGCTCTTTTCAGACTTAAAGTATAGAGAAAAGAAAAACATTCACCTCAATTTTATTTTGGTACAGGTTGATTTTGTCAGCTTTCTTGTAATTGTCTTATTTTAAAATTACTCAACTAACATTCGAGTTGCCAGAGGATTTGAGTTGGATTCATCTCACAAAGAATTACTTGCTCATTATATTTCATTTAAACAAATGGAAATAATTCTCACAGTATATTATAAGAAGAAGAATGCAATGTCATGCAGTGGGCTATCTGTGCTGTGCCCACCAATGATATTGAAACCAAATGTTTAACATTACAAGTCTTTGACATTGAAAAAGTGTACATATTTACATGGCTCTTAGTTTTAATGCAATATATATATTTATTTACCTTTACATTTAGAAAGACTCCTATCTTTGTACGGCATTTCAAATGCCTAGAAGTTTCAGCACCTACATAGGTAAGTTTATTTTTAACTATGTTAAAAAAAACCAGAAAGAAAAACACAACTACTGGTTGTTAAGCAGTAATCCTGAATGCTTATACATCTAAAGTTTTGGGTTCAATCCCTGCATTGAATGTCGTAATGATGAGCTGTTGTGCAGCTGTTCTCTTTAATAAAAAAAATGTTACTAACATAATTCCGAATACCTGATGATAATAGTGATATAAATTACCCATTTTATTTTAAATGATACATAAAACATTGTAATATATTTTTATCAGTAAATGAGCATTAGCAAACACTAAAGAAAAACTGTAATACTAATAAGATTTAATCATGACATATCGGAATTTTGTTGGAGTATTACTAGTGCACTTAGTTGCACTATTCCATTATTATGTTAATGTTAACTGTATTCAATGAGGGGGAAATACTTCAAAGCAGTGTCATATAACATTGAAATATTCAGAAAAATTAAATAACAATAATACATGTGTGATATGTGTAAACATTTTTATTCATAATTCAGTAATACCAAGAGTAGGTAATATCGTAATAACAAAGCATCACGTTAACAAAATTAATAATTGTTTGTCTTCCGATATACGCACAATTTCTTAACCATTTCAGTGGAGTTCGAACCCAATGCCACCATGCACACTGCTCATCATATCCTACTATTTGGATGCTCCGTCGTGGGATATCGAGAACGAGACACTCCTCGTGCTGTTTAGGACTGTGGTGAGATGGGTGGAGTTGGGCGTGGATCCCAATATCACCGTGCTCCTGTATGTTCTGAAGGTTCTCACATCATTTACGCATGGGCAAGAGATGCTCCAAAACTAACGTTACCAGAAGGTGAGAAGTCGATTTTGGTACATTCTGTATTTATGATAAGGTTGTAGGGATCAGCTAACGATTGTTCTCATGGTTAGTAACTTGTACAATCGAACACTTCAATCCTAGAATAATTTTCTGTATTTTATGTTTCCAGATGACAATTATTAATTTATATCTACAATTATACATCTAAATCTTGGATTTAGATTGTCTTGGTTTGGTACTTTTCATTCCCGTACTTGTGGTAGGTTGTCTTGATTTATACCTTCTCTTTTTTGTACTTGTGGTTGGGTGTCTTCGTTTATACCTTTTCTTTCCTGTACTTGTGGTTGGTTGTCTTGGTTTGGTACTTTTCATTCCTGTACTTGTGGTTGGTTGTCTTGATTTATACCTTGTCTCTTCCGTACTTGGGGTTCTTTGCCTTGATTTATATCTTCTCTGTACTGTACTTGTTGTTAGTTGTCTTGGTTTATTACTTTTCTTTCCTGTACTTGTGGTCGGTTGTCTTGATTTATATCTTCTCTGTTTTGTACTTGTGGTTGGTTGTTTTGATTTAGACCTTCTCTTTCCAATAATTGTGATTGGTTGTCTTAATTTATACCTTCACTTCCTTGTACTTGTGGTTGGTTGTCTTGATTTATTACTTTTCTTTCCAGCACTTGTGATTGGTTGTCTTGAATTATTACTCTTCTTTCCTGCATATTTGGTTGGTTATCTTAGTTTATACCTTCTCTTTCCTGTACTTGTGGTTGGTTGTCTTGATTTATTACTTTTCTTTCCAGCACTTGTGATTGGTTGTCTTGAATTATTACTCTTCTTTCCTGCATATTTGGTTGGTTATCTTAGTTTATACCTTCTCTTTCCTGTACTTGTGGTTGGTTGTCTTAGTTTGTACCTTCTTTGTTCCGGACTTGTGGTTGGTTGTCTTGATTTATACCTTCTCTTTCGTCTATTTGTGGTTCGTTGTTTTGATTTAAATTTTCTCTTTCCTCTACTTGTGGTTCGTTGTCTTGGTTTATTACTTTTCTTTGCTGTACTTTTTTTTGGTTGTTTTGATTTATTACTTTTTTTCCTGTACTTTTGGTTGGTTGTCTTGATTTATAACTTTCCTGTACTTGTTGTTGGTTGTCTTGATTTATACCTTCTCTTTTCTGTAGTTGTGGTTTATTGTTTTGATTTAGTACTTTTCTTTCCTGTACTTGTTGTTGTTTGTCTTGATTTATACCTTGTCTCTCCCGAAGTTGTGGTTGTTTGCCTTGATTTATATCTTCTCTGTACTGTACTTGTTGTTAGTTGTCTTGGTTTATTACTTTTCTTTCCTGTACTTGTGGTCGGTTGTCTTGATTTATATCTACTCTGTTTTGTACTTGTGGTTGGTTGTTTTGATTTATACCTTCTCTTTCCAATAATTGTGGTTGGTTGTCTTGATTTATTACCTTTCTTTCCTGAACTTGTGGTTGGTTATTTTCATTTATTACTTTTCTTTCTTGTAGTTGTGGTTGGTTGTCTTTATTTATTACTTCTCTTTCCTGTACTTGTGGTTGGTTTTCTTGATTTATTACTTTTCTTTCCTGTACTTGTGGTTGGTTGTCTTGATTTATTACTTTTCTTTCTTGTACTTGTGGTTGGTTGTCTTCATTTATACCTTCTCTTACCTGAACTTGTGGTTATTTTCCTTGGTGTGTAACTTTTCTTTCCTGTACTTGTGGTTTGTTGTCTCTATTTACACCTTCTCTGTACCTTTCTTGTTGTTGGGTGTGTCGATTTTTACTCTCTCTTTACTGCATTTGTGGTTGGTTGTCTTGGTTCTTTCCTTTTCTTTCCTGTAATTGTGTTTCGGTATCTTGAATTATACCTTATTTTTTTCTATTTGTGGTTGGTTATTTTGATTTATACTTTTTCTTTTCTGTACTTCTGGTTGGTGTTCTTGATCTATACCTTCTCCTTCTTGTACTTGTGGTTGGTTGTCTTGGTTTATACCTTCTTTTTACTGTACTTGTGGTTAATTGTCTTGATTTATTACTTTTCTTTCCAGCACTTGTGATTGGTTGTCTTGAATTATTACTCTTCTTTCTTGCATATTTGGTTGGTTATCTTAGTTTATACCTTCTCTTTCCTGTACTTGTGGTTTCTTGTCTTCATTTATACCTTCTTTGTTCTGTACTTGTGTTTGGTTGTCTTGATTTATACCTCTCTTTCCTGTACTTGTTGTTGGTTGTATTGGATTTGACCATCTCTTCCCTGTACTTGTGGTTGGTTGTCTTGATTTATTACTTTCTTTTACTTGTGCTTATTTGTCTTGATTTATAACTTCCCTGTTCTGTACTGGTGGTTGGTCGTCTTTATTTGTACTTTTTATTTCCTGTACTTGTGGTTGGTTGTCTTCATTTTCCCTTCTTTGTTCTGCACTTGTGGTTGGTTGTTCTGATTTATACCTTCTCTCTCCTCTATATGTGGTTGGTTGTTTTGATTTATACCATCTTTTTCCTGTACTTGTGGTTGGTTGTCTTGGTTTGGTCATTTTCTTTTTTGTACTTCTGGTTGGTTGTCTTGGTTTAGTACATTTCTTTTTTGCATTGTGGCCGGTTGTTTCGGTTTATACTTTCTCTTTCCTATACTTGTGGCCGGTTGTCTTGATTTATTACTCTTCTTTCCGGTACTTGTGGCCTGTTGTCTTGATTTATATCTTCTCTGTTCCTTACCTGTTGTTGGGCTGTCTTGATTTATACCTTCTCTTTTCTGTACTTGTGGTTGGTTTTCTTGATTTATACCTTCTCTTTCCTGTACTTGTGGTTGGTTGTTTTGATTTACACCTTCTCTTTCCTGTACTTGTGGTTGGTTGTCTTGGTTTATCCTTTTTTCCTGTACCTGTGGTTGGTTGCCTTCTTTTATACCTTCTCTTTCCTGTACTTGTGGTTGGTTATTTTGATTTATATCTTCTCTTCCCTGTACTTGTGGTTGCTTGTCTTGATTTATACCTTCTCTGTTCTGCACTTGTGGTTGGTTGTCTTGATTTATACCTTCTCCTTTCTGTACTTGCGGTTGGTTGTCTTGATTTATACCTTTTCTTTCCTGTATTTGTGATTGGTTGTCGTGGTTTATACCTTCTCTTTCCTGTACTTGTGGTTGATTGTTTTTTGTTTAGTACTTTTCTTTCCTGTACTTGTGCTTGGTTGTCTTAGTTTGTACCTTCTTTGTTCCGTACTTGTGGTTTGTTGTCTTGATTTATACCTTCTCTTTCTTCTATTTGTGGTTCGTTGTTTGGATTTAAATTTTCTCTTTCCTCTACTTGTGGTTCGTTGTCTTGGTTTATTACTTTCCTTTGCTGTAATTTTTTTTTGGTTGTCTTGACTTATTACTTTTTTTCCTGTACTTTTGGTTGGTTGTTTTGATTTATAACTTTCCTGTACTTGTTGTTGGTTGTCTTAGTTTATACCGTCTCTTTTCTGTACTTGTGGTTGGTTGTCTTTATTTATATCTTCTCTGTTCTGTACTTGTGGTTGGTTGTCTTGATTTATACCTTCTCCTTCCTGTACTTGTGGTTGGTTGTCTTGATTTATACCTTTTCTTTCTTGTACTTGTGGTTGGTTGCCTTGGTTTATTACTTTTCTTTCCTATATTTCTGGATTGTTGTCTTGTTTTATCCCTTCTCTTTTCTGTACTTGTGTTTAGTTGTCTTGATTTATTCCTTCTCTGTTCTGGATTTGTTTTTGCTTGTTTTGATTGATACCTTCTTTTCCTTGTACTTGTGGTTGGTTGTCTTGGTTTATTACTTTTCTTTCCTGTACTTGTGGTTTGTTGTCTTGGTTTGTTACTTTTCTTTCCTGTACTTGTGGTTGGTTGTCTTGGTGCATACTTTCTCTTTACTGTACTTGTTGTTCGTTGTCTTGGTTTATACCTTCTCTTTCTTGTAATTGTTGTTGGTTGTCTTGGTTTATTCTTTCTCTTTCCTGTTCTTGTGGTTGGTAGTCTTGGTTTATACCTTCTCTTTCTTGTACTTGTGGTTCGTTGTTTTGATTTATTACTTCACTTTCCTGTACTTGTGGTTAATGGCCTTGATTTATTACTTTTTTTCCTCTACTTGTGGTTGGTTGTCTTGATTTATACCTTTTCTTTCTTGTACCTGTGGTTGGTCGTCTTTATTTTTACCTTCTCTTTCCTGTACTTGTGGTTGGTTGTCTTCATTTATACCTTCTTTGTTCTGTACTTGTGGTTGGTTGTCCTGATTTATATCTTCTCTTTTCTCTATTTGGGGTTGGTTGTTTTGATTTATACGATTTTTTTCCTGTACTTGTGGTTGGTTTTCTTGGTTTATTACTTTTCTTTCTTGTACTTGTGGTTGGTTGTCTTGGTTTATTCATTTTCTTTTTTGTACTTGTGGTTGATTATCTTGATTTATTAATTTTCTTTCCTGTACTTGTGGTTTGTTGTCTTTATTTACACCTTCTCTTTCCTTACTTGTTGTTGGGTGTCTTGATTTAAACCTTCTCTTTTCTGAACTTCTGGTTGGTTGTTTTGATTTATACTTTCTCTTTCCTGTACTTGTGGTTGGTTGTCTTGGTGTATACTTTCTCTTTACTGTACTTGTTGTTCGTTGTCTTTGTTTATACCTTCTCTTTCCTGTACTTGTGGTTGGTTTTTTGGTTTATTCTTTCTCTTTCCTGTTTTTGTGGTTGGTTGTCTTGGTTTATACCTTCTCTTTCTTGTACTTGTGGTTCGTTGTTTTGATTTATTACTTCACTTTCCTGTACTTGTGATTAATGGCCTTGATTTATTACTTTTTTTCCTGAACTTGTGGTTGGTTATCTTCATTTATTACTTTTCTTTCTTGTACTTGTGGTTGGTCGTCTTTATTTTTACCTTCTCTTTCCTGTACTTGTGGTTGGTTGTCTTAGTTTATACCTTCTCTTTCTTGTACTTGTGGTTGGTTGTCTTAGTTTATACCTTCTTTGTTTTGTACTTGTGGTTCGTTGTCCTGATATCTTCTCTTTCCTCTATTTGGGGTTGGTTGTTTTGATTTATACCATCTTTTTCCTGTACTTGTGGTTGGTTTTCTTGGTTTATTACTTTTCTTTCTTGTTCTTGTGGTTGGTTGTCTTGGTTTAGTCATTTTCTTTTTTGTACTTGTGGTTTGTTGTCTCTATTTACACCTTCTCTGTTCCTTACTTGTTGTTGGTTGTTTTGATTTATACCTTCTCTTTCCTGTAATTGTGGTTGGTTGTCTTGGTTTATACCTTCTTTTTCCTGTACTTGTGGTTGGTTGTCTTCTTTTATACCTTTTCTTTCCTGTACTTGTGGTTAATCGTTTTGATTTATTACTTTTATTTCCTGCATTTGTGGTTGGTTGTCTTGGTTCATTCCTTTTCTTTCCTGTAATTGTGTTTGGGTATCTTGAATTATACCTTATTTTTTTTCTATTTGTGGTTGGTGTTCTTGATCTACACCTTCTCCTTCTTGTACTTATGGTTGGTTGTCTTGGTTTATACCTTCTTTTTACTGTACTTGTGGTTAATTGTCTTGATTTATTACTTTTCTTTCCAGTACTTGTGATTGGTTGTCTTGAATTATTACTCTTCTTTCCTGCATATTTGGTTGGTTATCTTAGTTTATACCTTCTCTTTCCTGAACTTCTGGTTGGTTGTTTTGATTTATACCTTCTCTTTCCTGTACTTGTGGTTGGTTGTCTTGGTGTATACTTTCTCTTTACTGTACTTGTTGTTCGTTGTCTTAGTTTATACCTTCTCTTTCCTGTACTTGTGGTTTGTTGTCTTCATTTATACCTTCATTGTTCTGTACTTGTGTTTGGTTGTCTTGATTTATACTTCTCTTTCCTGTACTTGTTGTTCGTTGTATTGATTTATTACTTTTCTTTCCTGTTCTTTTGGTTGGTTGTCTTTATTTATGACTTTCTTCTATTTGTGCTTATTTGTCTTGATTTATATCTTCCCTGTTCTGTACTTGTGGTTGGTCGTCTTTATTTGTACTTTCTCTTTCCTGTACTTGTGGTTGGTTGTCTTCATTTATACCTTTTTTGTTCTGTACTTGTGGTTGGTTGTCCTGAATTATACCTTCTCTTTCCTCTATTTGTGGTTGTTTGTTTTGATTTATACGATCTTTTTCCTGTACTTGTGGTTGGTTGTCTTGGTTTAGTACATTTCTTTTTTGCATTTTGGCCGGTTGTTTCGATTTATACCTTCTCTTTCCTATACTTGTGGCCGGTTGTCTTGATTTATTACTCTTCTTTCCTGTACTTGTGGCCTGTTGTCTTGATTTATACCTTCTCTTTCGTCTATTTGTGGTTCGTTGTTTTGATTTAAATTTTCTCTTTCCTCTACTTGTGGTTCATTGTCTTGGTTTATTACTTTTCTTTCCTGTACTTTTTTTTGGTTGTCTTGAGTTATTACTTTTTTTCCTGTACTTTTGGTTGGTTGTTTTGATTTATAACTTTCCTGTACTTGTTGTTGGTTGTCTTGATGTATACCTTCTCTTTTCTGTAGTTGTGGTTTATTGTCTTGATTTAGTACTTTTCTTTTTTGTACTTGTGGTTGGTTTTCGTGGTTTATTACTCTTCTTTCCTGTACTTGTTGTTGTTTGTCTTGATTTATACCTTGTCTCTCCCGTACTTGTGGTTGTTTGCCTTGATTTATATCTTCTCTGTACTGTACTTGTTGTTAGTTGTCTTGATTTATTACTTTTCTTTCCTGTACTTGTGGTTGGTTGTCTTGATTTATACCTTCTCTTTCCAATACTTGTGATTGGTTGTCTTGATTTATACCTTCACTTCCCTGTACTTGTGGTTGGTTGTCTTGGTTTATTACTTTTCTTTTATGTACTTGTGGATGGTTGTCTTAGTTTATACCGTCTCTTTTCTGTACTTGTGGTTGGTTGTCTTTATTTATATCTTCTCTGTTCTGTACTTGTGGTTGGTTGTCTTGATTTATACCTTCTCCTTCCTGTACTTGTGGTTGGTTGTCTTGATTTATATCTTTTCTTTCTTGTACTTGTGGTTGGTTGCCTTGGTTTATTACTTTTCTTTCCTGTACTTCTGGATTGTTGTCTTGTTTTATCCCTTCTCTTTTCTGTACTTGTGTTTAGTTGTCTTGATTTATTCCTTCTCTGTTCTGTATTTGTTTTTGCTTGTTTTGATTGATACCTTCTTTTCCTTGTACTTGTGGTTGGTTGTCTTGGTTTATTACTTTTCTTTCCTGTACTTGTGGTTTGTTGTCTTGGTTTATTACTTTTCTTTCCTGTACTTGTGGTTGGTTGTCTTGGTTTATTACTTTTCTTTACTGTACTTGTGGTTGGTTGTCTTGGTGTTTACTTTCTCTTTACTGTACTTGTTGTTCGTTGTCTTGGTTTATACCTTCTCTTTCCTGTAATTGTGGTTGGTTGTCTTGGTTTATTCTTTCTCTTTCCTGTTTTTGTGGTTGGTTGTCTTGGTTTATACCTGCTCTTTCTTGTACTTGTGGTTCGTTGTTTTGATTTATAACTTCAATTTCCTGTACTTGTGGTTAATGGCCTTGATTTATTACTTTTTTTCCTGAACTTGTGGTGTGTTATCTTCATTTATTACTTTTCTTTCCTGTATTTGTGGTTTGTTGTCTTGGTTTATTACTTTTCTTTCCTGTACTTGTGGTTGGTTGTCTTGGTGTTTACTTTCTCTTTACTGTACTTGTTGTTCGTTGTCTTGGTTTATACCTTCTCTTTCCTGTAATTGTGGTTGGTTGTCTTAGTTTATACCTTCTCTTTCTTGTACTTGTGGTTGGTTGTCTTCATTTATACCTTCTTTGTTCTGTACTTGTGGTTGTTTATCTTGATTTAAACCTTCTCTTTCCTGAACTTCTGGTTGGTTGTTTTGATTTATACCTTCTTTGTTCTATACTTGTGGTTGTTTATCTTGATTTAAACCTTCTCTTTCCTGTACTTGTGGTTGGTTGTTTTGATTTATATCTTCTCTTTCCTCTATTTGGGGTTGGTTGTTTTGATTTATACCTTCTTTGTTCTATACTTGTGGTTGTTTATCTTGATTTAAACCTTCTCTTTTCTGTGCTTGTGGTTGGTTGTCTTTATTTATATCTTCTCTGTTCTGTACTTGTGGTTGGTTGTCTTCATTTATACCTTCTTTGTTCTGTACTTGTGGTTGTTTATCTTGATTTAAACCTTCTCTTTCCTGAACTTCTGGTTGGTTGTTTTGATTTATACCTTCTTTGTTCTATACTTGTGGTTGTTTATCTTGATTTAAACCTTCTCTTTCCTGTACTTGTGGTTGGTTGTTTTGATTTATATCTTCTCTTTCCTCCTATTTGTGGTTGGTTGTTTTGATTTATACCTTCTTTGTTCTATACTTGTGGTTGTTTATCTTGATTTAAACCTTCTCTTTTCTGTGCTTGTGGTTGGTTGTCTTTATTTATATCTTCTCTGTTCTGTACTTGTGGTTGGTTGTCTTGATTTATACCTTCTGCTTCCTGTAGTTGTGTTTCATTGTCTTGATTTATACCTTCTCCTTCCTGTACTTGTGGTTGGTTGTCTTGGTTTATTACTTTTCTTTCTTGTACTTGTGGTTGGTTGTCTTGGTTTAGTCATTTTCTTTTTTGTACTTGTGGTTGATTATCTTGATTTATTAATTTTCTTTCCTGTACTTGTGGTTTGTTGTCTCTATTTACACCTTCTTTGTTCCTTACTTGTTGTTGGGTGTCTTGATTTATACCTTCTCTTTTCTGTACTTGTGGTTGGTTTTCTTTATTTACACCTTCTCTGTTTTTTACTTGTGGTTGTTTATCTTGATTTAAACCTTCTCTTTCCTGAACTTCTGGTTGGTTGTTTTGATTTATACCTTCTTTTTCCTGTACTTGTGGTTGGTGTTCTTGATCTATACCTTCTCCTTCTTGTACTTGTGGTTAATTGTCTTGGTTTATACCTTCTTTTTACTGTACTTGTGATTGGTTGTCTTCATTTATACCTTCTCTTTCCTGTACTTGTTGTTGGTTGTATTGGTTTTTACCTTCTCTTTCCTATACTTGTGGTTGGTTGTCTTGATTTATTACTTTCTTCTACTTGTGCTTATTTGTCTTGATTTATATCTTCCCTGTTCTGTACTTGTGGTTGGTCGTCTTTATTTGTACTTTCTCTTTCCTGTACTTGTGGTCTGTTGTTTTGATTTATATCTTCTCTGTTCCTTACCTGTTGTTGGACTGTCTTGATTTATACCTTCTCTTTTCTGTACTTGTGGTTGGTTTTCTTAATTTACACCTTCTCTGTTTTTTACTTGTGGTTGTTTATCTTTATTTCTACCTTCTCTTTCCTGTACTTGTGGTTGGTTGTTTTGATTTACGCCTTCTCTTTCCTGTACTTGTGGTTGGTTGTCTTGGTTTATTCCTTTTTCCTGTACCTGTGGTTGGTTGCCTTCTTTTATACCTTCTCTTTCCTGTACTTGTGGTTGGTTGTTTTGATTTATATCTTCTCTTTCCTGTACTTGTGGTTGGTTGTCTTGATTTATACCTTCTCTGTACTGTACTTGTGGTTGGTTGTCTTGATTTATACATTCTCTGTTCTGTACTTGCGGTTGGTTGTCTTGATTTATACCTTGTCTCTCCCGTACTTGTAGTTGTTTGCCTTGATTTATATCTTCTCTGTACTGTACTTGTGGTTCATTATCTTGATTTATTACTTTTCTTTCCTGTAGTTTTGGTTGGTTGTCTTGATTTATTACTTTCCTGTACTTGTTGTTGGTTGTCTTGATTTATACTTTCTATTTCCTGTACTTTTGGTTGGTTGTCTTGATTTACACCTTTTCTGTTTTGTACTTGTGGTTGTTTCTCTTGATTTATACTTTCTCTTTTCTGTAATTGTTATTAGTTGTCTTCATTTACACATTCTCTGTTCTGTACTTGTAGGTGGTTGTCTTGGTTTATTACTTTTCTTTCCTGTACTTGTGGATGGTTGCCTTGGTTTGTACCTTCTCTTTTCTGTACTTGTGGTTTGTTGTCTTGATTTATAACTTCTCTTCCCTGTACTTGTGGTTGGTTGTCTTGATTTATTACTTTTTTTTCCTGTACTTGTGGTTGGTTGTCTTGATTTACACCTTCTCTGTTCTGTACTTGTTGTTAGTTGTCTTGGTTTATTACTTTTCTTTCCTGTACTTGTGGTTGGTTGTCTTGATTTATATCTTCTCTGTTTTGTACTTGTGGTTGGTTGTTTTGATTTATACCTTCTCTTTCCAATCATTGTGATTGGTTGTTGTGGTTTATACCTTCTCTTTCCTGTACTTGTGGTTGATTGTTCTTTGTTTAGTACTTTTCTTTCCTGTACTTGTGGTTGGTTGTCTTAGATTGTACCTTCTTTGTTCCGTACTTGTGGTTATTTGTCTTGATTTATACCTTCTCTTTCGTCTATTTGTGGTTGGTTGTTTTGATTTAAATTTTCTCTTTCCTCTACTTGTGGTTCGTTGTCTTGGTTTATTACTTTTCTTGCTGTACTTTTTTTGGTTGTCTTGATTTATTACTTTTTTTCCTGTTCTTTTGGTTGGTTGTCTTGATTTATAACTTTCCTGTACTTGTTGTTGGTTGTCTTGATTTATTATTTTTCTTTCCTGTAGTTTTGGTTGCTTGTCTTGATTTATTACTTTCTTGTACTTGTTGTTGGTTGTCTTGATTTATACTTTCTATTTCCTGTACTTTTGGTTGGTTGTCTTGATTTACACCTTTTCTGTTTTGTACTTGTGGTTCTCATAATTTTCCTCTCATAATTGTC
>NC_134832.1:159503659-159546640 GCF_004210375.1 Tachypleus tridentatus | reverse complement strand
AAGTAGGAAAAGTGAAGGCAAAGGCACGAACGTTGTGTTAACCTGTTGTTACAGTAAAAAGTAAGCTGACAGCACCCAAAACAAAGTACCGATCCAAACCGGCCCATTCAGAGTCGGGAAGGGCAGATGACTCAAGGTGCCCTAGTTGGGATTTACAGATCCAATGCCTCAAATTTTAGGTGGAGAAAGTGCCCCGAAAAAACCTACTTTCACTAGTTAGGACCGAGTGACGCCCCTTCCAGTAATTTCTTTTTCCTTCCAATTTAAAGCAGAGTTTGGGTAGTAACACGCAGAATAATCGGGTGATTGACCAATGAAAGTAGGTTTTCAAAAGGCACTCCCCCATCACACACACAACCAGTTTCTAGGAATATTTCCCTTCAAGTCAGACCCCTTGTTTATTTTAATCTATATGTATATCTATTCAAACTTCTCACTTTTAATTTTAATTCCATTTATTCTACTTTATTTTTATTTTATTATTTAATTATTTTTAACATCTGCCGTAACATTTTTCATCTTGAAATACGATCGTAATAAAATCGATTTTAGGATTCGATTGTGGAAGTCATACAAAACGAATGCACTAATGAAAACAATTTCACAATAAAAGGAGATGTGATAACTTAAATACCGTCTCCCGATGATGCAGCGGTAAGTTGGCAGTGATAATAAACAGTTTTACTTGCAATACATTTGTAAGGTATTGTATCAAATCAAAATATCACACACTCACTTTGATTTCCTCTCATCGTAATTTGTGGATAATATTTTGGATTTCATTTGTTTTTTGAAGGAAAACATTTAATCAACTACGATCAATTGTAAAGTCTTTAAATAATTAAATTGTATTTCCTTTGAAGTTCATGATATCAATATTACAGTACTCTTTTGGCCTTCATTGTCAGGGGGGTAATAGCCAGATGAAGCTTTGGATCAAAAGAAATATCATATAGGTTCGAGTATTTCCTCATCTTTCCAGGTTCCAATTCTTTAAAAATTGTCGTCAATGCTTTTGTTCAACATTTTAATATTATCTGTTATACCGTTTTCAGGTCGTTTACTCCAACCATTTTTGAACTCTTCAGTGATACCAGTACTATTAATATTAACAATTGTTGACACGGTATCATATCCTTTGTTATGAAATATTAGTTTACAATCTTCAGTCTGTTTATCAGCATGTTGAATACAGCATAAAAAATTGCATCTTTTCTTTCTTACATCTCGCTCCATTAAACACATGCTGGACTCTCCTTATTTGTGTAAAAACATTTTTTTTCCTTTTCTCTATTTCACCCAAAGAAAAAACCAATTACATTCACAGCCACAGTTTGCTAAGTCCTTTGAACATAATGGCTTTCTTTATTATTTGTAATACAAAGAATTATTTTGAATAAGAATCACAATTTTATCGAGAGTCTTTGAAATAGTTGTCAACAATTTCGACCATTGAATTGGAGCAGCCAAAAATCCACCAAAACTAAATTGTTGTCTTATTGGTCAATGACTTTTCTCAAGAAAGGAAACAAGAAAAGAGAATTTTTTTACTGCAGATACGTGCGTGTGTTTTTTTATCGCAAAGCCACATCGGGCTATCTGCTGAGTCCACTGAGGAGAGTCGAACCCCTTGATTTTAGCGTTGTAAATCCGTAAACATACCGCTGTACTCGCGGGGGGCACTACTACAGATAGAGGCAGTGTTAAATAAGGTTAGACTGGAGTCTATTTAGAGCTAACTGGAAGTGTAACGAAGAAAAACAGCAACCCAAGAACCAATAACTCAAAATGATATGCCACTTCTCATTCTTCGACTATATTTAGGTTCTCAGCTTTTCTTCCTTTTACAGCAGTAGTTTAAGTGAATCGAGCTAATGAAATAATAAAACAAATATTTTGTTCCATGTGATATTACCAAAACTTTCTAAACTAAAAGCAAGATGAAGAAGGACTCTTTGATCTTTTATCACTCATGGTTTATTCAAATTTAAAATGTGTTATTAAAGAAAGAAAGTTAAATACCCGAAACGTATACAGCTATGTCACAAATGAAAGAACCTTGGAAGTTAACCATATTTTGATAACGTCACATAGCACTTAAACAGGTGCAAGTGCACCCCCAATACAATAATAATTTGTCTGCATGGCATGAACTACAGTGCCAGAGCAACCAGACAGAATCCACTATTATTTGAAGCAGTATTGCACATCATTGAAATTGGGTTTCAAATTTTCATTTACGCCTTCCTGTAATTTGTTACGACAATTCCAGATGTACACATTTCTTGGACACTGTGTAGACAAGGATATGACGATTATCCTTGTAGGAACTTTCACTGAACCATCCTAAGGCTTCGTAAAATATGATGGTACTTGTATAACGTGTTTGTGCTTTGAATTCCAGGATATGCACTTTGGAGACATAACTACTTTGTAACGAATGACAGTCAAGTTTTATACTTTGATCAGACAAGGGCACGTCAAGAGATAATAGGTATTACTGTTAATTTTTATGATATCAGACTATTTCTATTTTACTTATAATTTTTGGTTGAACCTTCACTCTATCCCATAACATTTCGAAAGTGTGGTGAAGCAACAGTGAGTAACATGACGTCACTTCCAACTGATCCCAATATCAATTGGCACAACTTTCTTGGATAATGTTACATCCATCAGGAGACTGGAACCATGACGTTACTTTCACTGTTCATGCTAAACGGTGGCCTGTTATGGGTGCATCTGTCTTGTACGGCGTAATGCCATTTAGTTCTTGTTGGCATCCAACAGTAGAATCTTCTAATGAGCGCAGCCACCTGGATGAACCCATTGGTGGTGACACAAGCATCTTCGATGTTATGTAACAAGTTTCCTTATAAAGGATTACCCTCAAATTCAACCAGATTAAATACACAGCGAATCAAATAACAAACCTATGACAATTATTTTTTTATCATCATTTATTGATGATTTGCCTCTACATTCGTAATTAATACTCAACAAACAACCAGCCTTCTTCAAACACAAATGATTAGAAACTAAAGCCACTGTAGGTCAGACTCCAAACTTTTCGGAAACTTCTTGTGGTTGAAATGATGTTTCAGTTGGCTGTTTCAAAGTAACATCCCATCCACGTGATTTTTGCTTCGTTTTGTTTGAATAAGTTATTTACTGTATTCATGGTCCTTCTCTCTCATCTCATTTCATTGATTTGTTTTTTCTTTACACTAGTTTTTATTTTTACACTTCAATTATTTCATGCATTTTACATTTTTGCAAAATTTTATTTATTTACTTTGGTGATCGTCCAGAACTACCACGACACATTATGTTTGTTTGTTTGATTTTTCCTTTTCTTGTTCCACTCAGTGTTTCGGTTGTTGTTGTTTTTTAAACCATTAGCTGGCAGAGTTAGCATTTTATAGACTTAAAAAAACAAACACCAAATCTCAAGAGATATTTTATTTTTAATAAATATTTTCTAACGATGTTCGAATATTTACAAGAAACGTAATTTCAATAGAAAGATTGTAATAATACAACAGATGTGACAAGTGAAGTCTGGGAAGACACTCTTTGGCTGACGTAGATGTTCATGGCAGACTTTGGTTTCTCAAAATTAAAAGGTTCTTTATTTTTCTTCTATCGGTTTACGGATGGCAAACTTGCAAATGCATATTGTAGGATTCAGATTTGGTTCGCTTTGGTTCCCCGCTCTATTGGACAACTTTTTTACACTAGTGTGTGTATATTATCGGCAGCTTATTAAACTCTTGTGAGCCTAACCTTTAGCAACTAATACAGTTTAACTCGAGATTACAGTGTCTATAAACATTATACAAACCATATAGTGAGAAATGTTATCCTATATATCAAGCTCCATCTACAGCAGTGGTTCTTAACCTTTTTCAGTGTTTGCACCCCTTTCAAATCAGTAATCATTTCTCGCACCCCCTGGAAACTTAAATATAAAAATATAAAGCATACTCTTATGTAAAAATATAGATTTGCTTTAATTATTCATGGGCATCCTCGCACCCCTTGGGTATCATCTTCGCACCCCCTAGGGGTGCGGGCACCCCTGGTTAAGAACCCCTGATCTACAGGAAGTGAAACAGGGTTCATAACGCAAAAATGCTCATAAAAAACCTCAAGAGTCAAACTTTGTATCTATCGCTCATGGACCTAATGAGTTTCCGTAAGAATTTTAGCGAATATCCATTTACATCGTGCGAAGTAATTGCATGGACACACAAGAGACAGTAATATTAAAGCTATATAGATATAGGAAGTATTAAAGTACGTTTTATTAATTGAAACAATTTTTTAGACTCACAACACTGTGATATCTGTCTCATGACGCATTGTTTGATGAGAGCTCGTCTTTACAATTTCCGTGAAATATAATATACAGTACTAAAGGTACATTGTATCTAGTGCACGAGGACAACCTCCAAGCGCGCCATTTTCAAAAGTTCGATTACACATATTTTATGGAACAGAGTGGATACCCTTTAATTTTGAAGCATTTGATACATGTAACTATAGAACGGATATGTTGTCGAAACAACTTGTACACACGTGAGTTATAACATTTTACCAAATGGAAACCGTTCTGTAAACGTTGTGTATTGTTCCCTGAGGTATATTCACCCTTGTGCAAATTAATTAAAACAAGACGGAAAATTACAATTTTTTTTCGATTTTTTTTGCGTTTTATTTCTGAGAATCCAAAAATTACTCATAAAGTAACACATGATACGACCGCTTTTATTTTTCAAAAGATCATTAATCCGCTTTGGCATCGAATCCACGAGTTGACTGCAATATTTGGATCGCGGTACCACACCTCAATTAGCTTATCTTTCGTAGTACAGTCTTTTCCCCGAAGTCTCTCTTTACAAATCGCCTAAACATTTTCAATAGGATTTAAGCCCGGAGAGTTTCCAGGCCAGTCCAGCACCTTTATTCGCGTTGTAGTCATAAAATTATTCACAAATGTCGATGTGTGGTAGGGAGCCAGGTCTTGCTGAAAAATGCCAGATCCATCTGGAAATTTCTTTTTCAATTCCAGAACGACTCTTCTCTGCAAAACTTCGATGTACTGTGGTCCTCGCATCATACCTTCTACGATATGTAAGCCTCCGACTCCATAGTAGCTGATAAAGTCCCAAAACATATTCTTCAAGGGATGTTTCACGAACTGGTTGATGTGAGATTCTCGAATTTTCTAACCTGGAGATCTGCGAACATGCAGACATCTTTGACCCTGTACAAAGAAATGAGTCTCGTCACTGAATAACACCTTTCTCCATTGTTCTTGTATTTCAGAACCCATGATACCGGTTTTTCTTCATTGAGTTGGTAAAGTTGTTTTTTGACTGGTCTCATTGCCCTTCTAACGCAATTTCGAAAATTCATATTCCTCAAAATGTCATATATCCCAAAAATAGATCGACCGTACTGCAAAACACAGCTAATGACGCCGTCTGTGTGAAAAAATGACTATTAAAGGAAATCAGCGGGTCCAGCCGCCATGTTGAAAATATTGTAAAATGACCATTTGTTTCAATTAATTTGCACAAGGATGTAATGGCTTTTGTGCTAACCTATGTGTTCGTTAACGTATATTTGTATTGTGTTTGTGTTTTCTTATAGCAAAGCCACATTGGGCTATCTGCTGAGCCCACCGAGGGGAATCGAACCCCTGATTTTAGCGTTGTAAATCCGTAGATATACCGCTGTACTCGCGGGGGGCCGTATACTTGTAACTTTACGGTTTGTATATTGAACATCACCTCATGTACTGTGCACAAACTTCTGTATATGTGTGTATTCGCTCCGTAGCAAAATTATGTACATAAAGTATAAACCCTTGTATACGTCCATATTCATTAATAAACGTCGAAAAATTATTTAAGTTCTAAAAGAATAATTCCAAGTTTATAATGGAGTAAAATTATTTTTACTCCCTTGTTACCAGTTTTCAAATCGATAGAGTAGAAGGAAAACAGACAACTCTCAAGCTGCTCGGACTGATTAATGGGTTTCGATAGTAATCGAGTGCGTGAAAGGTGTTGTTGATTTGTTACCCCCTCCTGTGATAACCATTTCTAAATTAGGGTTAGATATGCCTGAACTTTGGGGTACCTGACCCAGCTGTTTTGTCACAAAACGTTATTACCTTGTTACGATTCAACTTTTTAGTCAGTATGAATCATCTACATTATTTGTGTTTCTTGCTGTTTTTTAGGAAACATCATACTTCGCACCGTCCGTACATTTTTAGACTAATAGGACAAGATTCTTCAACAGAAAGCGAACTTAACAACAGAGACGTTCATCAATATTCAGGTAAACACAGCAGAGACAAGCACCGTGTATAATGTCACAATAATTTCTACTAGATAAATAATGGATAATTAAACTTTCTAAGCCCAATTACGGTCCCGCATGGCCAGAGGTGTTAAGGCGTGCGATTCGAAATTCGAGGGTCGCGGGTTCGAATCCCGGTCGCACCAAACATTCTCCTCGTTTTAGCTAATATTAGCGCAATATTAGGTGACGGTCAATTCCACTATTCGTTGGCAAAAGAGCAACCCAAGAGTTGGCGGTGGGTGGTGATAACTAGCTGCCTTTCCTTTAGACTCACACTGCTAAATTAGGAACGGCTAGCGTGGAGAGCCCTCGAGTAACTTTGCGCGAAATTCAAAAAAAGACAAGAAGGACAATTATTCACATTTTCCTATAAATATTTATTAATTAAAATTCAAATATTATGCTTAAATTAACATATTTTTTTCGTAAAATACGAAAAATGTGGCACAATAATTGGTTGTTAAAAGTGAACGATACAGTTACACATCACTCAAGTGAGTTCAAGATATTTTTCTGTCATCAAATTCTTATTATAATAAATCTCAAAACTATCATTTAAACATCTAACGAGAAAAATTATTTATTGTGAGTATTTAATGCGCGAAAAGAAGTTAATAAAACAGTGTTTCTCCAAGTTAACTGTTGTTTAGCTCGTGATGTCATCTTTAATTGACTGCAGAAGGTAAATGTAATGTAGGTGTCTGAAACGTTACTGCACTTTGAGCATCGTATCATTTGTTTGAAGTTAATCATAATGCTACAACTGGGACCTATTACTGCATTAATTACCACTGGTATCTGAACCCGATTTCTAGCGTTGTAAATCCGCAGTCATGCCACTGGAGCGTTTCTGTGACAACCATCAGTATCGAAATCTGGTTTATACTGTCTAGTGACAATCTCCATATTATGACTGAACCATCAGTGAGACTGTGTTTCTAGTGACAATCATCAGTGAGACTGTGTTTCTAGTGATAACAATCAGTTACACTGTGTTTCTAGTGACAACCATCAGTGAGACTGTGTTTCTAGTGACAATCATCAGTGAGCCTGTGTTTCCAGAAATCAATTTTCACATTCTTATTTGCAATTCTTTTCTTACTTTTACACAAGTAAATCTGAACAAATCAGTGAATATTAATAAACAGCAAAATGTTAGTTATTAATATATATGTGGCATAACATGTGAGATAATTGTATATTTTACAACGGATAAGTTAAGAGCAAAAAACAGTTACACATATCACTATAACAAATCGCGATTATCAGCTTTTAATTTATGTTAATTATTTTTACCTTTAATCTGTAGAAAAGACCAACAGTTCCAAAAAAGAATTTTTCAACAACAAAATTGACATTGTCAATGCAAAGCCGAACACAACAAACAAAGCTGGTGGTTTAAGTTTCCGTGGACGAACGAACCGAGAAACTCAGGAACCTGTAACATCGAAAAAAATGAAAGGAATGAATCGTTTATCGACATTCTTCAGTAACATCCTTCGTAGTATGCATAATAACAAGGTTCACCCTTTTCGATGTAAAGAAAATATCGCAATTGAAACGACTTCAGAGATAGACAATGACTCTTGGAAGAAGTTCGATACAAAAGTTGATGGCGAGAGTTTGAATGAAGAAATAATGGTTGAAAAAACTGAGATATCAATATCTCCAGGAAAAATAAAAAGTATGACTCGTTTTTCAAGGCATTTTAGTAACATTACATTTAAACAACAAACGACTGGTAAACTGACTGGAGACAAAATAAAGCTCAGAAAACCACAGAGCAAAACTGTTTTGTCCATCTCCAACATTTAATACAAAACTACAGCTAAACCGAATTACCATCAGTGAGACTGTGTTTCTATTGACAACCACCAGTGAGACTGTGTTTCTATTGACAACCACCAGTGAGACTGTGTTTCTATTGACAACCATCAGTGAGACTGTGTTTCTAATGACAACCATTAGTGAGACTGTGTTTCTTGTGATAACCATCAGTGAGATGGTGTTTTTAGTGACAACCATCACAGACACTGTGTTTCTAGTGATAATCATCAGTGAGACAGTGATTCTAGTGATAACCATCAGTGAGACTGTGCTTCTGGTGATAACTATCAGTGAGACCGTGCTTCTGGTGACAACCATCAGTGAGACTGGGCTTCTAGTGATAACCATCAGTGAGACCGTGCTTCTGGTGACAACCATCAGTGAGACTGGGCTTCTAGTGATAACCATCAGTGAGACCGTGCTTCTAGTGAGAACCATCAGTGAGACTGTGCTTCTAGTGACAACCATCAGTAAGACTGTGTTTCTAGTGATAACCATCAGTAAGACTGTGCTTCTGGTGACAACCATCAGTAAGACTGTGCTTCTAGTGATAAACATCAGCGAGACTGTATTTCTAGGGATAACTATCAGTGTGACTGTATTTCTAGTGATAACCATCAGTGCGACTGTGTTTTCTTGTGACAACCTTCAGTGAGACTGTGCTTCTAGTGACAACCATCAGTAAGACTGTGTTTCTAGTGATAACCATCAGTAAGACTGTGCTTCTGGTGACAACCATCAGTAAGACTGTGCTTCTAGTGATAAACATCAGCGAGACTGTATTTCTAGGGATAACTATCAGTGTGACTGTATTTCTAGTGATAACCATCAATGCGACTGTGTTTTCTTGTGACAACCTTCAGTGAGACTGTGTTTCTAGTGACAACCATCAGTAAGACTGTGTTTCTAGTGATAACCATCAGTAAGACTGTGCTTTTGGTAACAACCATCAGTAAGACTGGGCTTCTAGTGATAAACATCATTGACACTGTGTTTCTAGTGATAACCATCAGCGAGACTGTATTTATAGTGACAACCATTAGTGAGACTGTATTTCTAGTGACAACCATCAGTGAGATTGTGTTTCTAGTGACAACCATCAGTGAGATTGTGTTTCTAGTGACAACCATCAGTGACACTGTGCTTCTAGTGACAACCATTAGTGAGACTGTGTTTCTTGTGATAACCATCAGTGAGACTGTGTTTCTAGTGATTACCATCAGAGAGACTGTGTTTCTAGTGATAACCATCAGTGACACTGTGTTTCTTGTGATAACCATCAGTGAGACTGTGTTTGTAGGAACAACCATCAATGAAACTGTGTTTCTCGTGAGAACCATCAGTGAGACTGTGCTTCTTGTGATAACCATCAGAGAGACGGTGTTTCTAGTGATAACCATCAGTGAAACTGTGTTTCTAGTGACAACCATCAGTGAGACTGTGTTTCTAGTGATAGCCATCAGAGAGACTGTGTTTCTAGTGATAACCATCAGTGAGACTGTGTTTCTGGTGACAACCATCAGTGAGACTGTGTTTCTAGGAACAACCATCAATGAGATTGTGCTTGTAGGAATAACCATCAATGAAACTGTGTTACTAGTGAGAACCATCATTGGACTGTGTTTCTAGTGATAACCATCAGAGAGACTGTGTTTCTAGTGACAACCATCAGTGAGACTGTGTTTCTAGTAACAATCATCAGTGAGACTGTGTTTCTAGTGACAACCATCAGTGAGACTGTGTTTCTAGTGATAACCATCAGTGAGACTGTGCTTCTAGTCACAACCATCAGTGAGACTGTGTTTCTAGTGATAACCATCACTGAGACTGTGTTTCTAGTGACAACCATCAGTGAGACTGTATTTCTACTGATATCTATCAGTGAGACTGTGTTTATAGTGATAACCATCAGTGAGACAGTGTTTCTAGTGGCATTCATCAGTGCGACTGTGTTTATAGTGATAACTCTCAGTAAGACACTTGTGAC
The DNA here is from genome assembly GCF_004210375.1 of Tachypleus tridentatus. NCBI lineage: Eukaryota > Metazoa > Arthropoda > Merostomata > Xiphosura > Limulidae > Tachypleus > Tachypleus tridentatus. The sequence goes on along the minus strand of NC_134832.1, from coordinate 159,536,448 downwards.
TTACGACCAAGTTTACTTGATAATTTTATACTATAAAGAAATGGAGAACATTTTGCTATTGGCATTTATTACGATTAATTGAAAACTAGAAACTTGAATAAATAATTCAGTATTATTTTTTGCCATTTTAATGAGAAAACATATAACTACATAATTTTATTTCATGTGAGACAAATTCAACGGAAATAGATAATTACTACATGTTTTGACTTTTCCAATGTGACTGTTTTATAACACTTTGACTATTTACAAAAACTGTTTTAAAATCTCGAAAAGATAAATAAATTATTCAAGTTAAAATTTGCTCTATTATAATGCATTATTAATTTTTACTTATGATTTTAATTTCTAGTCTTTACAAGACAAAATGTTCACAAAATTATATTTTTGTCAAGAACCGAGCTGTAAAAAACAACGTAAAACTATTATTTTAGTGTAGTTTATGCTCTACAATCCACATTCTAATAAAACTTGAAACACTGAAATATTTGAGAAATTAAATGACTTCATGGACCTTTAATATGTATTTTTATTGTGGGTCCAGTTGTATTTTCTTTACGCAAATAACACACATGGTACAAGTTCTCAGAGAGAGATATATTTGGCAGACAAGGACTTTGATAAAACACTCTAAGTAATAGAATCCATTTACTTACTTGAATAACCATACTTGATATATCTCAAATGTTAATTGGAAGTAACAATGTATTTCTTGTTTTAGCTAATATACTGAAGGCATTTATGTAATTTTCTGCGATAACCAGAGACGCAGCATCCATGCCATACTACAAATCACATCCTAAAATTTCAATGTAGGACAAAAAAAGTATATCTCAATAAAAATATATATGTATATAGTAATTTGTTTCAACATGTGCCACAAAGTGCAAGCATTATGTGATTTTTTGATCAGTTGTTATTCTGTTTCTTTAACAGGTTGTCCCAAGTTTATCGTGTGAACTACCAATACCTGAAAATATATCATTAATGTATACAAGAGGAATGGGTTATTTAAAATATCTAATCAAAAAAAACTTCTGGTTGTTACAAAAGTGATTTTTCACAAACATTATCACTGAACAATGAACACGAATATAATGAGTAGAATGCATTTTATAAGATCACAGAACACTGAAAAGTTATTATCTTACAAACTTCACGTGAGAACCTTAACTTTCAGATGAATCATAATTATTATTATTTATAAAAATTAAAAAACCTAGGAGTACAAATTACATAGATTGTCTGGAGAAAAACGTTTATCAAATTCATAAATGTGTCAGAGGAATGAGTTTCTATCTCATACTGAAACATCAGGGACACAAAACAACAACAAAAATTAATCTTCTAATAAAAACATTCACTTTCAGTGATCATAAACTTTGAAAGAACAGTTTGTTTTTTATATATTTGAAAAAACTTTAATAGATATAAAACACGAAAACATTTTCAAAGAACAAAATTGCTCTTCAAATTTGGAAATCACGAAATCACAGTTTCAAAAAACTTTTAACACAATGACATTCAAGTGTATCAAAATACAGTCAAAATTATTTCAGTTCTTGGATACTCGGATAAATATATTTATATCTCATCAGACGAAACAAATATATAATAAAAAAGTGTAAATAATGTTGTATAACAAGTCTCTAGTCATGGATATTTTATCAAATGATTTCAGCTTATCAGTTTTTTTCTCTCTATTGTAAGCGAAATAATAAATTGATAAATACGTAACTAGCTGTTCTTTTCCCATATTTAGAAGCTGAGACATTTGCTCTGGTCTAAAACTCCGTAATTTTCAATCATTTATTACATTTTCACGTTCATCTTATTCTGTTTCAACATTAAATGACCGGTTTCTGCACAACATTTTCTGTGAAAGTTCTTACTTGGAAGGAGAAGTTACAAACAAACTATTAGAAGTTTCAAACACTAAATAGTTAAACAATCATGATTTAAGAATGTATATACATATATGTTACATTGTTGGACAAAGTGTAGCTTGTCATATAAATAACCAGAAAAAGAACAAATTTCTACACGACGGTATCCCACTATTAAAGATACCCCTCATAATTACTTGCTTTGAGAGTAATTCCATATATGTTTTTACCTGCATTATCTTTTGTTATTATTCTAATAATAAACAGCTACGTTTTTGTTTGTTACTGTTTACAACCTGATAACTATTCTTACTTTCTTCTGATTGATTGAGTCAAACTTATGCAAGTGATTTTGAAACTTTGTGAAATTAAACGTGGATACCTGAGCATCAAGAATATTTTATGTTAACAATCAAAAATCACCATTCATAGTTGAGAACAAGGATAAAGAAGTATTGTTGTCCCAGAGATAAAAACTTTATTTTCAAGAGGCTGGTTCTACAATTTAAATAATGTGGTGGTTAGATTACTTTCCAAACAATTTGGCTGCCCAGTGGCTCAGTGGTATGTCTGCAGACATACCTCGCGAAAAGTCGGGTTTCGATACCCGTAGTGGGCAGAGCACAGATAGCCCATTGTGTAGCTTTGTGTTTAATTCAAAACAACAACAACTGAACAATTTGCAGTACAATCGTTAAAACTCAGTTCTGTATAAATAATTTATTTCACAGTTAGTTCTTAAGAAGTGCAAGTGTTTTTATTTTGTGTTACTAAAGATAGTTTCTATGCAAGTAAGGAAAACATTTGTACAGAAATGTGATACGCAGGCTCAGAAGTGTATGAAAGTGGTTCCATAATAAGCAAAAGTTTTATATTTATGAAAAAATAAAAACATTCTGGGGTTTTACTACATTAAATAAATTAGTAACTGTTGATTTCTCTGGAAACTAGTTAATTTTATGACATCTATTTGGAACAGTTTCGTAGTTGAACTGCATCTAAAGATATTATGTTCAAATTATTGATCAAGGATTGGATTAATGCACATGTGTGTACAAGAAGGTTATAAAAACAGGTATGATACATATATGTTAATAACTATATTTATATCATTACACAAACTGCTTATTAGTTTTGCCTTAAAGCAATTAAGACTGTGGAAACGTAACAGTAGTAAAATAGCAAAGTTTAACAATAGTAAGACTTATTTTAAAAGCATTGTTTCCTGTTAGACTTTGTACATTTAGTATATTTAATTTGTAGATGTAAGAACTGAAGACTGCTCGTCATGAGCATTTACAAAATAGGAAAATTATTAAACTGTGTAAAGTTACTAACAGCTAAAATTTTCTGTTAATCTTTAACTTTAACGCTTCCTTACGGACTTTAAAAAACAAAACAAAAAACATTACAGACAGTGCGTTCAACTAATGGACCACCATCTCGTATAATGTATGGTCTTCCTAAGGTTCATGGCTCGGTGGTTACGGCATTCGATTTGTAATCTGAGGGTCGCGTGTTTGAATTCATTCACACCAAATATGCTCGCCCTTTCAGCCGTGGGGGCATTATAAAGTGACGGTCAATCCCACTATTCGTTGGTAAAAAGAGTAGCCCAAGAGTTGGCGGTGGGTCCCTAGCTGCCTAGTGTTACACTGCTAAATTATGGATGGCGAGCACAGATAGCGCTCGTGTCGCTTTGCATGAAATTCAAAACAAACCAAACAAAAACCTACGGTTCATAAACAGAGTCATTCATTGTGTCCAAAACCTTCTGCAATCAGAACGCACAGTTATGAAACAGCCAAATTCCTTGTACCTGTTCTTAAACCATTAATATTTAATGAATTTACTATCCTGTACTCATTTTCACTTGTTAAAGAGTTAAAAGATCTACATCTCTATTGTGACTGTTTGGTGTTTAGTTTTCATATAAATTATTTATTCACAAACGTTCCACTGGATTAGCTTATTGACATTTGTTTGCAAAAACTCTTTCAAGAGGAGTCCTTTGTTCATGGCTTAATTAAATAACAACTTAGATGATTAATTACTGATTTTGTAAATAACTACCATTTTATATTTATTGCAGAAACTTAAAACGTTTATGGAAAGATGTTTGTTTGTTTTTGAATTTCGCACAAAGCTACTCGAGGGCTATCTGTGCTAGCTGTCCCTAATTTAGTGGTGTAAGACTAGAGGGAAGGCAGCTAGTCATCACCACCCACCGCCAACTCTTGGACTACTCTTTTACCAACGAATAGTGGGATTGATCGTCACATTATAACTCCCCGGCGGCTGAGAGAGAGAGCATGTTTGGTGCGACGGGGATGCGAACCCGTGACCCTCGGATTACGAGTCGCACGCCTTAACACGCTTGGCCATGCTGGGCCTCATGGAAAGATTACGATGTGAAGCTTATATTTATCAACTCAGTTGTTTTGGGTCTTTTTGATTGAACCAAAGCCAGCACCTATTTACAAAATCTAAGACATATTTTTACCGGATAATTCTTTATAGTGAGTGAATTCTTTAAAACATAAATCAAGTTGTTCTACCTTGTTTTGTTTGTGTTAAATATTCTGGATCAGATGTTTTTTTTTTGTGTTTACTTCCACTTAATTAATATAGATATTTTCTTTTACTAACACTTTTCAAGTTGTATTTCAATCTTTACTTACAGGGTGGCCCAGCAAGTCCCTACCCATCCATATATCATACGTATCCAGTGTATCTGTGTGGTGTCCCTCATTATGCGACGCCATGTTCTATGAGACATTTTCCTCAACATAGCAGGGGTTATTGTTCAAACTGCTGCGGTAACAGCTGCCTTAAACTCATCATTAGTATTATAATGTTGTTTGGACACAATGTCCTTTATGTAGCCCCAAACTTAGTTATCAGATGTTGTCAAGTCCGAACTTCTTGCGGGTCATTTCATGGGTGCTGTGAATGTTACAGAACCACAATCTATCCATTTGTCTGGAAAAGTGTCATTAAGATAATCTCGCACAGTGAGAACATAATGAGCCGGAGCTCCATCTTGTAGAAACCAAACCAGCTCTCTGATTACAAGTTCGTCGAGTTTCGGTATAAGTCATTGTTGTGACATGTTTAGATACAAGGTATGGTTCACTTGCCTGTGAAAGACGTAAGGTCCAATAACAAGATGCGCATTAACTGCTGCCCACATCATGACATACGGTGTGTTGTATTCAATTTCTTCATAATAATGAGGATTCTCCTTTGCCCAGAAGTAAACACTTCGTGCTCAACTCGAACGGTAAATTGCACACTCGCCCGTAAACATCACCTTTCCTCGAGAAGGGATGGTATTGAAGATCATAGTAACTCATCACACGCCAGTTTCCTGAATGGGTTGGACTTACGGACCACCCTGTACACTAACAAATCGTTGTACAAGTGATCGGGAGGAACAACCCTTTATATTCAACGTACAATTTGTTAACTAGATTTAAAGGATAAATTTTCGTTTCATAACTCAACTTTGAACATCTGTCTTTTCCCAGTGCTACCTCACACCTATCTGTTTTATATATGTCTTTAGTTCGTTTTCTTTCGCTTACGTCATATCTTTATAACAACTGATTGACAAGTATTGCTTCATTTCTAACCAATACAAACACTTTACTCTGCAACCTGTGAGAGGTTTAGCAGTTAGGGTTAGCAAATACTGGGCTGTTTTAGGCAGCGTCATACTGAAAAATTAAGAAAAAGGGACCATTTTCTAAAACAAAAAAAAAGTATTTTTCACAGTAATTAAATTAGTGAAAAACTGTTCTGATTGTGCTGAGCAAACATTATTTTTGATCTCTTAAGTGTGGTACCGTTTATTGAAAAACTAACAGTGTTTTTAACTCCTTTCCTTAAAACTATATATATAAATTACATCAATAAAGATATAACCAAACCTTCAGATTTAGTCCTAGTGAAAGTCAGGTTCTTGTTACGAGGACAATACTTTTTTTTTTTTTTTCATTGATAGACAAAGGTTTGTCGTACGTATCGTAGTTATTTTCATAATTGTCTGAATTTAGAATACCAAAGTGGGAATTTTTAATAGATTTTTTTTGTGGTGCTGTTTAATAGATAGTGACACAGTGTATTTATTATTTCGGTCACATGCATACAAATGTGCACACCATGTCCTTTAGATAACAGTAAGATAAGAAAATATAACGTAATTCTTTGTATTGGATTTACTAAAATATATATTTTCAGCATAATATAATGCTACAATTGTTAATAGACAGCCTATACTATGTTCTCGTGTTATTAATTAACTGTGCTTTTGAGATAATTATATCTATATAACCCACAATAGCAAATTAATATACTGTGATCGTTTACCCGGTGTCGTCTCATCATCAGTCAAATGTCTACGACATGTTTCTTTCTAAGTTTCCTCAGGTATCTTTGGAATGTTTCCTCACCTTGGATGATAATGAAAAGGTGTTAATAAAGATTTTAAATGTGGTAGAGTTATAAAGAATAACCACCATTTTAATTAAGTAATTATTTTAGTTAAGAATAATAATGATATTGTCGGACGATGTAACATAAATATTTTATTTAATGATAGTTCTTTTAAAAGATTTATTCAGGGCTTAAACGGTAAGGACGAACATTAAAGATAAAATCATAAGAAGTAGAAAAGGCAGATTTCTTTATTTTCGTCATGCAAAAGTTACTGAGTCGATAAAGAGTTACTTTTTCTTTAACAAGAAGGTCCTTTAGGTACCTGTATTGTGATTTAAAAGTGTAAACTAAGTTAGGTACATAGGATTTATGTGGTAAAAGAGAGAACTGAAGACCTTTAGCTAGCACTGCTTTACACTGATTATTTATGCTATAAATACATTGGTTAACAATCTGGTCGGCAGGATGAAACTGGGAATGAATGCTGTTAGTTAATCAATTCAGTCTCAAATTTTGGACATGTTCACGCTGAACAATTTGTCTTCATTCCATTGGTTCCACTTGTTTAGTACATCTGTGTAACCAACACTGGTTTTTTAACGATTCGAAGGTTAGTACAGTACACTTTGAACTTTTTCAGTAAATTTTATGTTATATTCGAAATACTTGATCCAACTTTTACTCCATCAAACATGCTCATCGTTTATGATATGTGTGGGGGGAGGGAGAATATTGTTAGGGTCAGTCTCACTATTCGTTTGTGAAAGAGTGGTTAGTGGATGATGATGACTAGGTGCCTCTATTCTTTCACTGCTAAATTACGGACGACTGTTGTAGATAGCCCTAGTGTAGCTTTAAGCCAAATTTAAAACAAACGAATAGCCTCTTTAGACAAATCTGATAATCTAACGATTTTTGAACATTTCGGTTTCGTTCTTTAAAGTGGAGAAACTTTGGATTCACGTTTCCCAAGAATACATTCTGAAAGAATGCAAATTTTAGGGTTGACTTTTTTAACTTTAAAGTCCCATTTTTCAGCGACACAGCATACAGGTAACAGTTCATTTACATATGGTCACATCAAAACATTAGCAATCGGTGTACTCGAAGGAAAACGATGTTTGATGATTAATAGTATAACTATATTGAAGATGAAGAAATAGATTCATACAACAGAAGGGAACAGAGATGAAGTTCACAATATTTTACAGATTTCGTCTTCAGTATTTAAAGCAAAAATATATTGATGACGAGAGACCCACTTCAGATAAAAATGTATATCAGAATGGCTGGTATGGGTACTAACACTTTTATTGAGAAGGAAAGAAAAACGTTTCGATCTTCCTAGGTCATCTTCAGGTTAAGAAAGAGAGAGTTTGCAAGTGGTCTTTGCCGGACACATGTCTTAGGGACGAGAGTAAAACGGATACGGGAGAAACAGATACGGAAAGTTATTCAATCACTGATGAAATAAAACATGGTTATTTTACTGTCAAAACAAGGGCAAACTGCTATCTGCAGTGTCGTGTATGGAAACAACATAAACCACGAGAAGGTATTCCCCCCCCAATTTTAGCTAACCTATAGCTAGCAGAAAGACCGAATTTACACCCGGGCAGGCAAACCGTAATTTTCACTTGGAGCACTCAACCGTGCGACCCAGCATTACTGGTACATCTGTACAACATACATGCTTGTTTCACTACTTTACTAGCACATTGGTATGACATACATGCCTGGTTGACTAATTTACCTATACATCTGAACAACGTACATTTCTGGTTGACTATTTTAGTTGTTCATCTATACAACATACATGCCTTGTTGACTACTTTACTGGTACATCTGTACAAGAGACATACCTGGTTGACTAATTTTCTGGTATATTTGTACAACACATATACATGTTTGACTACTTTTCTCATACATCTCAACAACGTACGTGTCTGGTTGACTGCTTTACTGATACTTCTGAACAACATACAACTTTAAATGAAAATAATAATTATAAATACATGTATGTATGAATAGTTTTACTCATATATACTTTAGATTTTATGATTTTGTAAGATTTATTGAGTGTAAGTCACAAAGATGTGAGAAACCAATCAAGACTTTCATGTTTGTTTATATGTGAACTCTGACGAGATTCCCCCAGCATGCAATTTACCTGTTGTTTTTTAACCCTTAATCCCACAGCCTATGGACGTATTTTTAAACAATACAAAATTTACCTATTGTTTTGAGCTTCTAATCCCATATCCTGTTATTGTATTTGTTAACTAATTTTCATTTCTTGACATACTAAATACTCCAGCCTTATTTTTTGTACAATTTTTTTAGTCGTTTACTTTTTACGGACTTTTTATCTTACCCTTTTATGATATTACAGAATTCGATCTCAACAACAGTCAATGAAGACCGACTTTGAAAGTAGCTGAAGACAATATTTGAATGTGATTGGACAGAGAACATTATTTACTACTTGTTTTATACATACTGTAAACCGTGGTGTCTGTCCATCAGTTCATCTGTCGTCTGTTTATGACGGCTTCACTTCTCATGTTGAGTGTGAAAAGCTACGGATGAAGTCAAAGTTCAATATTAACTTTTTTAAGTAACAGTATAACAGGTATGAATAATGTTAATAACAAACAGGATATTCTTCACTAACATGTTATGAATTAATAACGCTGTGTATCATAATTTAAAATGTGACATAATGGAGGCCCGGCATGGCCATTCGTGTTAAGGCGTGCAATTCGTAATCGTCGCGCCAAACATGCTCGCCCTTTCAGCCGTTGGGGCGTTATAATGTTACGATCAATCCCACTATTCGTTGCTAAAAGAGTAGCCCAAGAGTTGGTAGTGGGTGGTGATGACTAGCTGCCTTCCCTCTAGTCTTACACTGCTAAATTAGGGACGGCTAGCACAGATAGCTCTCGAGTAGCTTGGTGCGAAATTCAAAACAAACAGACATAACGGTTTGTTATTGTTAAATTGTTCTTAGCAGAACACTTACTATACAAACATGGAACATCAAACATAGAAAACCAAAACTTATTTAACACACTTACTATAGAGTATCACACAATCTTACAATTTGTCTTCAATCACTGCTACACGAGGACTATTTGTGCTCGTCGTCCCTAATGTAGCAGAAAGATCAGATGGAAGGCAAGTCGTCATCGTTACCCACCGCCAAGATTTGGTCGACTATTTTATCAACGAATAGTGGGATTGACTGTCACTTTATAATGTCCACATGGCTAAAAGGTCGATCATGTTTGGTTTGGCGTGGAGAAGTACACCGGACTTTTGTACCATTTGTTAGTGTATAACTCATTATATACAAACATGGATTTAGGTTCCTCGACTCAAATCACTACAAGTTGGTGTATATATAAATAATTTACGTAGGTTCTCGTACACTTTCTCGTTCCATTTACTACGATAATTGTATTTATATATACACATATATTCGTATGTGCATAGAAGCAGACAGACGGGAATTTAAATAGAGATGTCGTTCGTATTGTATTTTTAGGTAAACACTGTCTTCTCAGTCAACGTTATACGAATGTTGATGACAAAGCAACGTATTGACATTTCCACAGAAACCGCGCATGTCAGGTAGATATTAGTGGTTGTCTGATTTAATAACAAGCTTAGCGATGGTAAAAACTATCTTAAAATTTGAAGGAAAATAAACATATGAGTGTCTAGAAAACTATGGGAAAATATCAGTATATTTAGTAAAGTATTTGTTGTATTTTTTCTTTATAAGCAATTCTATCTTTTTTAAGAGTAGTTACATAGAAATTCAAAAATGTTCTGGTGTTTGTCCTGTTTGGAATTAGTTAGATTTTTATTGATTACTTCAATGACCACTCCTCAACATATTTCACACCTGAACATTGATGATAAAACTGTAAACAGTTTCAGGTTTCTTTTGCTTTCTTTTAACCAATGGCTTAACCTTTTAATGTACTCCTATACATCAAAATCCCCAGATGTTGAGATATTTATATATATCTGTGTATTCTTAAAAAAACACATTAACTCATTACAGTAAAATTTATATCAGGCTGTGACTGGTATATAAGATTAAATATTAAAATAAATAGATACAGCTTAAAGGATTCACCGGTGTTTTCAAAACTTATAAAATAAAAATCAGCCGTAACCTCAGAATCACTAGAAACAAAAGTCCACGAAACGCATTAGGGATTTTATTGGAAAGAAATGTAAACAGTTTTCCAAAGGAAAATAAATGTCAGAATAGAATAAGTAACTGTTTTTTACAGGAAAGTCATCAAAGCTACTGCGCTTCTTTTCCGTTTTCTCAGAATCACTTATCTTCTGCATCAGTCCTCATGACGATACTCACCTAGAGAGGGAGTACATGGTCACTAACGCCTTTTTCAGTCCTCCAAGTAAGTCTTTCAAGCCTAATTTTATATGAACAGGGAAAGCAAAATATGTGGGTATGGTTCTTACTGGCCATAAACCTGTTATTTTCACATTTCTTCCAAGTCCTTGACAGTGCTGGATATTAAACCTTACGGTCCGTCCAGTTACCATTATTTCTGTATCTTACACGGTTCGTAAGTTTGTGTGTGTGTTTTCTTATAGCAAAGCCACATCGGACTATATGCTGAGCCCGCTGAGGGGAATCGAACCTCTAATTTTAACGTTGTAAATCCTAGGCTTGCCGCTGTACCAGCGGGGGAGGCAGTTCGTAAGTATAAGACAAGTTTTATTCACCTGACGCATCAGGAAGTAAAATAAAATAGCGCATTGGGGTGACAACTTGCGAAAAAAACTTCCCGACTCTGCGTGTGTGTGTGTTTTCTTAGAGCAAAGCCACATAGAGCTATTTACTATATCCATCGAGGGGAATCGAACCTCTGATTTTAACGTTGTAAATCCGTAGAGGAACGTTTGACAGAATATTTATTAATCATTTCTCTGGTATGTCAAGGTATGTATAACCACAACTATCTGGCTATAATTCTTAAGTCTCCTGAACTGACCAAAAGAACAACAGTGGGAAGTTATCGTTACTTAAACTAAAGTCAAATTATTTACCGACAAACTAACTCAGTGTAAAATCTAAACTAGTCATCACCAACCATCGCCAAATTTTGGGCTACTCCTTTACTAACGAATAGTGATACTGAAGGTCACATAATGACACCTCAAAGGCTGAAAGAGTGGCCACGTTTGGTTTGCTGGAAATTCGAACCCACGACTCTCAGATTCTGAGTTGAATACCTTAAGCACTTGGCCAGGCTCGGCCCAAGACGTACAGAATTGAAACGTTTGAATAGATTGCTTTATGTGTGTGTACAAAAATATATAAAATAATTATAATCCTTTATCACCTGCAGGTTTCGAGGCTTCTAATGATTAAATTTCCAAGTGTTTTGTTATCTATCAGTTTATAAGACAGATGTAAATAATTATTTACAGTGGGCGTGTGCTCGTGTAATCGTTACCTTCTGAGCTGTAATAACAAATTAGTGGTGGCATAGTTTTTAACCTTACTATTTTATTTTTGAAGTAATCTCAGTTATACTGATAAAATCTTAATAAACAATAACAGAAAATGTGACACAACACTGTAAGTTCGTAGTAACCTGGTTTTGACACATGTGATAGAAAGAACACAGATTATGTATAGCTTTATGCTACAAACAAATAAACACTGCTACCCGAGGCTTACCTCTCATACACATAGGTCTACATCTTTCACAAATAAGGATATATGGGAAAAAAGTAGAAATTGTGTGGAAAGATGAGGAAATAAACCTTAGAAAGGACGTAAAATAGTCGAAATGTTTGAAAAAATTAAATTTTCACTGGACTATATAGAAAAAAAACAACTCCAATCCTTTGTCAGTGTGAAGTGACTGAGAAATAAAAGAGTTTACTTTACCTTATGACAATAGATCTCACATAGAAACTTCTAGGAGAAACCGGAAGACCTTTTCACACTCACATCTCAAAACATGTTAGTTCATTATATACGTATGGCTAACACTAGAACACTAAACCATCCCATCAGAACACTTCCTATGCAAAAACGGAACATAAAAAATAGAAAAACAAAACCCACTTAAATTTTCTTAAATATCTTAAAGAGATAAATATATGAAAGTTAAACTCATCAATGAAATAAATACAAAAATTAACACATACAATGGATGTTACATGTAACTAAACCTACATTTAAAAGCAACACAAAATAACTAAACACTTTAAATTATTACTTCAACACACTTCAGAGTATCACACAATCTTACAATTTGTTTTTATCACTGCCAATAAATTATGTATTCGTTCAACCTTAAATGTTTGTTTCTTTGCAGCGTCTACTTGTGTACTTTAATCATAAAACATTTAGTGGTTCTCTCTATTTTTATATTTCATATAACACAATTACATAATACAGTAAAACCTGTTTAAGACGGAAACTGCGTATGGTGGAGGCGTGTACAAGCCGGAAATATCAAAATTTCACAGCATTATCTTAAGATTTCTCTTATAAAACGACCTCTATATGGCGGAACCTGCGTAACGCGGACGGAAAACTATATTACGCCAACCAAACACAAAAACACGAAAGAAAAGTAAAAAACCAAGGCAAACAACCACAAGTTCAGGAAAGAAAAATAATAAATCATGACAACAAACCACAAGTACAGGAAAGAAAAGTAATAAATGAAGAGAACCAACCACAAGTTCAGGAAAGAAAAGTAATAAATCAAGACCATCAACCACAAGTACAGGAAAGAGAAGTAATAAATCAAAACAAAGAACCACACGTACAGGAAAGAGAAGGTATAAACCAAAACAACCAACCGCAAAAGAAGGAAAGAGAAAGAATAAACCAAGACAACCAACCACAAGTACAGTAAAGAGAAAGTATACACCAAGACAACCAACCACAAGTACGGGAAAGAGAAGATATAAATAAAGACAACAAACCAAAAGTAAGGAAAGAAAAAATATAAATCAAGACAACCAAACACAAGTACAGAACAGAGAAGATATAAACCAAGACAACCATCCACAAGTACAGGAAAGAAAAGTAATAAACCAAAACAACAAACCACAAGCACAGGAAAGAAATGTAATAAACCAAGACAATTAACAACAAGTACAGAACAGAGAAGGTGTAAATCAAGACAACCAACCAAAAGTACAGAAAAGAGAAGGTATAAATTAAGACAACCAACCAAAAGTACAGGAAAGAGAAGTTATAAATCAAGACAATCAACCACAAGTACAGAACAGAGAAGATATAAATCAAGACAACAAACCAGAAGTACAGAAAAGAGAAGGTATAAACCAAGACAACCATCCACAAGTACAGGAAAGAAAAGTAATAAACCAAGACAACCAACCACAATTACAGGAAAAAAAGTAATAAACCAAGACAACCACCTACAAGTACAAAAAAGAGAAAGTATAAATCAAGACAACCAACCACAAGTACAGAACAGAGAAGGTGTAAATGAAGACAACTAACCACAAGTACAGAACAAAAAAGAGAAAGTATAAATCAAAACAACTAACCACAATTACAGAGCAGAGGATGTGTAAATCAAGACAACCAACAACAAGTACAGGAACTAGAAGTTATAAACAAAGAACAATCAACCACAAGTACAGGAAAGAGAAGGTATAAACCACGACAACCAATCACAAATACAGGAAAGAAAAGGTATAAATCAAGACAACCAATCGCAAGTACAGGAAGGAGAAGGTATAAATCAAGACAACCAACCACAAGTACAAAAAGGAGAAAGTATAAATCAAGACAAGCAACCACAAGTACAGAAGAGAGAAGGAATAAATCAAGACAACCATCCACAAGAACAGAACAGAGAAAGTATAAATCAAGACAACCAACCACAAGTACAGAACAGAGAAGGTGTAAATGAAGACAACTAACCACAAGTACAGAAAATAGAAAGTATAAATCAAGACAAACAACAACAAGTACAAAAAAGAAAATGACTAAACCAAGACAACCAACCACAAGTACAAGAAAGAAAAGTAATAAACCGAGACAACCAACCACAAGTACAGGAAGGAGAAGGTATAAATCAAAAAAATGAAACACAACTACAGGAAGCAGAAGGTATAAATCAAGACAACCAATCACAAGTACAGAACAGAGAAGATATAAATAAAGACAACCAACCACAAGTACAAAAAAGAGACGGTATAAACTAAGACAACCATCCACAAATACAGGAAAGAAAAGTAATAAACCAAGACAACCACCTACAAGTACAGGAAAGAGAAAGTATACACCAAGTCAACCAACCACAAGTACAGGAAAGAAAAGTAATAAACCAAGACAACCAACCACAAGTACAGGGAAGTGAAGGTATAAATCAAGACAACCAATTACAAGTATTGGAAAGAGAAGGTATAAATCAAAACAACCAACCACAAGTACAAAACAGAGAAGATATAAATCAAGACAACCAACCACAAGTACAGGAAAGAAAAGTAATAAACCAAGACAACCACCTACAAGTACAAAACAGAAAAGGTGTAAATCAAGACAACCAACAACAAGTACAGGAAAGTAATAAATCAAGACAACCAACCACAAGTATAGGGAAGAGAAAGTATAAATCAAAACAACCAACCACAAGTACAGTGAAGAGAAGGTATAAATCAAAACAACCAACCACAAGTACAGAACAACCAAGGTATCAAAGAAGACAACCAACCAAAAGTACAGGTAAAAGAAAATATAAATACAGACCACCAACAACAAGTACAGGAAATTAATAAATCAAGACAACCAACAAAAACTACAGGAAAGAAAAGTAATAAATCAAGACAATCAAACACAAGTACAGTACAGAGAAGATATAAATCAAGGCAAACAACCACAATTACGAAAAAGACAAGGTATAAATCAAGACAAACAACAACAAGTACAGGAAAGAAGAGTAATAAACCACGAAAACAAACCACAAGTACAAAAAAGAAAAGTACTAAATCAAGACAATAAACCACAAGTACAGAACAGAGAAGATATAAATCAAGACAACAAACCAGAAGTACAGAAAAGAGAAGGTATAAACCAAGACAACCATCCACAAGTACAGGAAAGAAAAGTAATAAATCAAGACAACCAACCACAAGTACAGGAAAAAAAAGTAATAAACCAAGACAACCACCTACAAGTACAAAAAAGAGAAAGTATAAATCAAGACAACCAACCACAAGTACAGAACAGAGAAGGTGTAAATGAAGACAACTAACCACAAGTACAGAACATAAAAGAGAAAGTATAAATCAAAACAACTAACCACAATTACAGAGCAGAGGATGTGTAAATCAAGAGAACCAACAAGAAGTACAGGAACTAGAAGTTATAAACAAGACAACCAACCACAAGTACAGAACAAAAAAAGAGAAAGTATAAATCAAGACAACCAACCACAATTACAGAGCAGAGGATGTATAAATCAAGACAACCAACAACAAGTACAGGAACTAGAAGTTATAAAACAAGAACAACCAACCACAAGTACAGGAAAGAGAAGGTATAAACCAAGACAACCAACCACAAATACAGGAAAGAAAAGGTATAAATCAAGACAACCAACCACAAGTACAGGAAAGAGAAGGTATAAATCAAGACAACCAACCACAAGTACAAAAAAAGAGAAAGTATAAATCAAGACAACCAACCACAAGTACAGAAAGAGAAGGAAAAATCAAGACAACCAACCACAAGAACAGAACAGAGAAAGTATAAATCAAGACAACCAACCACAAGTACAGAACAGAGAAGGTGTAAATGAAGACAACCAACCACAAGTACAGAAAAGAGAAGGTATAAATCAAGACAAACAACAACAAGTACAAAAAAGAAAATGACTAAACCAAGACAACCAACCACAAGTACAAGAAAGAAAAGTAATAAACCGAGACAACCAACCACAAGTACAGGAAGGAGAAGGTATAAATCAAGAAAATGAAACACAACTACAGGAAGCAGAAGGTATAAACTAAGACAACCATCCACAAATACAGGAAAGAAAAGTAATAAACCAAGACAACCACCTACAAGTACAGGAAAGAGAAAGTATACACCAAGACAACCAACCACAAGTACAGGAAAGAAAAGTAATAAACCAAGACAACCAACCACAAGTACAGGAAAGTGAAGGTATAAATCAAGACAACCAATCACAAGTATTGGAAAGAGAAGGTATAAATCAAAACAACCAACCACAAGTACAAAACAGAGAGGATATAAATCAAGACAACCAACCACAAGTACAGGAAAGAAAAGTAATAAACCAAGACAACCACCTACAAGTACAAAACAGAAAAGGTGTAAATCAAGACAACCAACAACAAGTACAAAAAAGTAATAAATCAAGACAACCAACCACAAGTATAGGGAAGAGAAAGTATAAATCAAAACAACCAACCACAAGTACAGGGAAGAGAAGGTATAAATCAAAACAACCAACCACAAGTACAGAACAGACAAGGTATCAAAGAAGACAACCAACCAAAAGTACAGGTAAAAGAAAATATAAATACAGACCACCAACAACAAGTACAGGAAATTAATAAATCAAGACAACCAACAAAAACTACAGGAAAGAAAAGTAATAAATCAAGACAATAAAAAAAAACAAGTACAGTACAGAGAAGATATAAATCAAGGCAAACAACCACAATTACGAAAAAGACAAGGTATAAATCAAGACAAACAACAACAAGTACAGGAAAGAAGAGTAATAAACCACGAAAACAAACCACAAGTACAAAAAAGAAAAGTACTAAATCAAGACAATAAACCACAACTACAGAAAAGAGAAGGTATAAATCAAGACAACCAACAACAAGTACAGGAAAGTTATAAATCAAGACAACCAACCAAAAGTACAGGAAAAAAAGTAATAAATCAAGACAACCAAAAAAAAAGTACAGCAAAGAAAAGTAATATACCAAGACAACCACCTACAAGTACAGAACAGAGAAGGAATAAATCAAGACAACCAACCACAAGAACAGAACAGAGAAAATATAAATCAAGACAACCAACCACAAGTACAGAACAGAGAAGGAATAAATCAAGACAACCAACCACAAGAACAGAACAGAGAAAGTATAAATCAAGACAACCAACCACAAGTACAGGAAATAGAAGGTATAAAATAAGGCAATCAACCACAGGTACAGGAAAAAGGGATAAACCAAGACAACCAACCACAAGTATAGGAAAGAGAAGGTGTAAATCAAGACAGACCAAAAACAGGTAAGAAACAGAGAAGATATAAATCAAGACAACAGACCACAAGTACAGGAAAGAAGAGTAATAAATCAAGACAACCGGCCACAAGTATAGGAAAGAGAAGGTATAAACCGAAACAACCGGCTACAATGCAAAAAAGAAATGTACTAAACCAAGACAACCAACCACAAGTACAAAAAAGAAAATGACTAAACCAAGACAACCAACCACAAGTACAGGAAAAAGATGGTTTAAATCTAAACAAACAACCACAAATAGAGGAAAGAGAAGGTACAAATAAAGACGACCAACCACAAGTACAAAAAAGGGAAGATATAAATCAAGACAAATAAGCACAAGTAGAAGAAAGTAATAAATCAAGACAACCAACCAAAAGAACAGGAAAGAAAAGTAATAAATAAAGACAACCAACCACAAGTACAGGGAAGAGAAGGTAAAAACCAATACAACCAACAACAAGTACAGGAAAGAGAGGTATAAATCAAGACAACCAAACACAAGTACAGAACAAAGAAGGTATAAATGAAGACAATAAACCACAAGTACAGGAAAGAGAAGGTATAAACTAAGATAACCAACCAAATATGCAGGAAAGAAGAGTAATAAATGAAGACAATTAACCACAAGTACAGGAAAGAAAAGGTATAAAAGAAGACAACCAACCACAAGTACAGGAAAAAGAAGGTATAAACCAAGACAACCAACCACAAGTACAAGAAAGAGAAAGTATAAATCAAAACAACCAACCAGAAGTTCAGGAAAGAGAAGGTTTAAATCAAGACAACCAACAACAAGTAAGGAACAGAGAAGGTGTAAATAGAGACAACAAACCACAAGTACAGGAAAGAAAAGTAATAAATCAAGATAATCAACTACAAGTACAAAAAAAAATGACTAAACCAAAACAACCAACCACAAGTACAACAAAGAAAAGTAATAAACCGAGACAACCAACCACAAGTACAACAAAGAAAAGTAATAAACCAAGACAACCAACCACAAGTACAGAACAGAGAAGATATAAATAAAGACAACCATCCACAAATACAGGAAAGAAAAGTAATAAACCAAGACAACCACCTACAAGTACAGGAAAGAGAAAGTATACACCAAGTCAACCAACCACAAGTACAGGAAAGAAAAGTAATAAACCAAGACAACCAACCACAAGTACAGGGAAGTGAAGGTATAAATCAAGACAACCAATCACAAGTATTGGAAAGAGAAGGTATAAATCAAAACAACCAACCACAAGTACAAAACAGAGAAGATATAAATCAAGACAACCAACCACAAGTACAGGAAAGAAAAGTAATAAACCAAGACAACTAACAACAAGTACAGAACAGAGAAGGTGTAAATCAAGACAACCAACCAAAAGTACAGGAAAAAAAGTAATAAATCAAGACAACCAACCACAATTACAGGAAAAAAAAGTAATAAATCAAGACAACCAACCACAAGTACAGGGAAGAGAAGTTATAAATCAAGACAACAAATCAAAAGTACAGAAAAGAGAAGGTAGAAACCAAGACAACCATCCACAAGTACAGGAAAGAAAAGTAATAAACCAAGACAACCACCTACAAGTACAGAACAGAGAATGTGTAAATGAAGACAATTAATAACAAGTACAGAAAAGAGAAAGTATAAATCAAGAGAAACAACCACAAGTACAAAACAGAAAAGGTGTAAATCAAGACAACCAACCAAAAGTACAGGAAATAGAAAGTATAAATCAAGACAACCAACAACAAGTACAGGAAAGTAATAAATCAAGACAAGCAACCAAAACTACAGGAAAGAAAAGTAATAAATCAAGACAACCAACAACAAGTACAGGAAAGTTATAAATCAAGACAACCAACCAAAAGAACAGGAAAAAAAGTAATAAATCAAGACAACCAAAAAAAAAGTACAGCAAAGAAAAGTAATAAACCAAGACAACGAACCACAAGTAGAGGAAAGAGAAAATTTAAATCAAAACAACCAACCACAAATAGACGAAAGAGAAGGTATAAATCAAGACAAATAACCACAAGTACGGAACAAAGAAGGTACAATCTAAGACAACCAACCACAAGTACAGGAAAGAAAAGTACTAAACAAAGAACAATCAACCACAAGTACAGGAAAGAGAAGGTATAAACCACGACAACCAATCACAAATACAGGAAATAAAAGGTATAAATCAAGACAACCAATCGCAAGTACAGGAAGGAGAAGGAATAAATCAAGACAACCAACCACAAGAACAGAACAGAGAAAGTATAAATCAAGACAACCAACCACAAGTACAGAACAGAGAAGGTATAAATCAAGACAACCAACCACAAGTACAGGGAAGAGAAGGTATAAAAGAAGGCAACCAACCACAAGTACAGGAAAAAGGGATAAACCAAAACAACCAACCACAGGTACAGGAAAAAGGGATAAACCAAGACAACCAACCACAGGTACAGGAAAAAGAGATAAACCAAGAAAACCAACCACAAGTATAGGAAAGAGAAGGTGTAAATCAAGACAGCCCAAAAACAGGTAAGAAACAGAGAAGATATAAATCAAGACAACAGGTCACATGTACAGGAAAGAAGAGTAATAAATCAAGACAACCGGCCACAAGTATAGGAAAGAGAAGGTATAAATCAAAACAACCGGCCACAATGCAAAAAAAGAAATGTACTAAACCAAGACAACCAACCACAAGTACAAAAACGAAAATGACTAAACCAAGACAACCAACCACAAGTACAGGAAAAAGATGGTTTAAATCAAAACAACCAACCACAAATAGAAGAAAGAGAAGGTATAAATCAGGACAACTAACCACAAGTACAGAAGAAAGAAGGTATAAATGAAGACAACCAACCACAAGTACATGAAAGAGAAGGTACAAATAAAGACGACCAACCACAAGTACAGAACAGGGAAGATATAAATCAAGACAAATAAGCACAAATAGAAGAAAGTAATAAATCAAGACAACCAACCAAAAGAACAGGAAAGAAAAGTAATAAATCAAGACAACCAACCAAAAGAACAGGAAAGAAAAGTAATAAATCAAGACAACCAACCACAAGTACAGGTAAGAGAAGGTAAAAACCAATACAACCAACAACAAGTACAGGAAAGAGAGGTATAAATCAAGACAACCAAACACAAGTACAGAACAAAGAAGGTATAAATGAAGACAACAAACCACAAGTACAGGAAAGAGAAGGTATAAACTAAGATAACCAACCAAATTTGCAGGAAAGAAAAGTAATAAATCAAGACAACCAACCACAAGTACAGGAAAGAAAAGGTATAAAAGAAGGCAACCAACCACAAGTACAGGAAAAAGAAGGTATAAACCAAGACAACCAACCACAAGTACAGAACAGAGAAGGTGTAAATGAAGACAACTAACCACAAGTACAGAAAATAGAAGGTATAAATCAAGACAAACAACAACAAGTACAAAAAAAAAAATGACTAAACCAAGACAACCAACCACAAGTACAAGAAAGAAAAGTAATAAACCGAGACAACCAACCACAAGTACAGGAAGGAGAAGGTATAAATCAAGAAAATGAAACACAACTACAGGAAGCAGAAGGTATAAATCAAGACAACCAACCACAAGTACAGAACAGAGAAGATATAAATAAAGACAACCAACCACAAGTACAAAAAAGAGACGGTATAAACTAAGACAACCATCCACAAATACAGGAAAGAAAAGTAATAAACCAAGACAACCACCACAAGTACAGGAAAGAGAAAGTATACACCAAGACAACCAACCACAAGTACAGGAAAGAAAAGTAATAAACCAAGACAACCAACCACAAGTACAGGGAAGTGAAGGTATAAATCAAGACAACCAATCACAAGTATTGGAAAGAGAAGGTATAAATCAAAACAACCAACCACAAGTACAAAACAGAGAAGATATAAATCAAGACAACCAACCACAAGTACAGGAAAGAAAAGTAATAAACCAAGACAACCACCACAAGTACAAAACAGAAAAGGTATAAATCAAGACAACCAACAACAAGTACAGGAAAAGTAATAAATCAAGACAACCAACCACAAGTACAGGAAAGAGAAAAAAAATTTAAATCAAAACAACCAACCACAAAAAGAGAAAGTACTAAATAGAGTACAGAAAGAGAAGGTATAAATCAAGACAACCAACCACAAGTACGGATCAAGACAAAACAAAGAATAAATCAAGACAACCAACCACAAGTACAGGAAAGAAAAGTAATAAATCAAGACAACCAAACAAGTATAGGAAAGAAAGACAATCAACCACAAGTACAGGAAAGAGAAGGTATAAACCAAGACAACCAACCACAAATACAGACAACCAACCACAAATACAGGAAAAGGTATAAATCAAGACAACCAATCGCAAGTACAGGAAGGAGAAGGTATAAATCAAGACAACCAACCACAAGTACAAAAAAGAGAAAGTATAAATCAAGACAAGCAACCACAAGTAAAGAACAGAGAAGGAATAAATCAAGACAACCAACCACAAGAACAGAACAGAGAAAGTATAAATCAAGACAACCAACCACAAGTACAGAAAGAGAAGGTATAAATCAAGACAACCAACCACAAGTACAGGGAAGAGAAGGTATAAAAGAAGACAACCAACCACAGGTACAGGAAAAAGGGATAAACCAAAACAACCAACCACAGGTACAGGAAAAAGGGATAAACCAAGACAACCAACCACAGGTACAGGAAAAAGGGATAAACCAAGAAAACCAACCACAAGTATAGGAAAGAGAAGGTGTAAATCAAGACAGACCAAAAACAGGTAAGAAACAGAGAAGATATAAATCAAGACAACAA
Source organism: Tachypleus tridentatus (assembly GCF_004210375.1). Taxonomy (NCBI): domain Eukaryota; kingdom Metazoa; phylum Arthropoda; class Merostomata; order Xiphosura; family Limulidae; genus Tachypleus; species Tachypleus tridentatus. Next base: position 159,513,960 of record NC_134832.1, on the reverse strand, counting down.
CCACAAGTACAGGGAAACAAGTAATAAACAGGAAAGAAGAGTAATAAATCAAGACAACCAACCACAAGTACAGGAAAGAGAAGGTATAAATCAAGACAACCAACCCACAATCAAAACAAAAAAAGTTCAGGAATGTAATAAATCAAGACAACCAACCACAAGTAAATAAAAACAAAAAATGAAAAGTTAAACCAAGACAACCAACCACAAGTACAGGAAAGAAAAGGTTTAAATCAAGACAACCAACCACAAGTAGAAGAAAGAGAAGGTATAAATCAAGACAACCAACCACAAGTACAGAAGAAAGAAGGTATAAATCAAGACAACCAACCACAAGTATTGAAAGAGAAGGTATAAATCAAGACAACCAACCACAAGTACAGAACAGTACAGGAAGATATAAATCAAGACAAATAACCACAAATAGAAAGAGAAGTAATAAATCAAGACAACCAACCAAAAGTACAGTAATAAATCAAAACAACCAACCACAATTACAAAGAAAAGTAATAAATCAAGACAACCAACCAAAAGTACAGAAAGAAAAGTAATAAATCAAGACAACCAACCACAAGTACAGGAAAGAGAAGGTATAAACCAAGACAACAACCAAGAAAAGTAATAAACAAGTACAGGAAAGAGAGGTATAAATCAAGACAACCAAACACAAGTACAGAACAAAAGAAGGAAATATAAATCAAGACAACAAACCACAAGTACAGGAAAGAAAGAGAAGGTATAAATCAAGACAACCAACCAAAGTTATAAATCAAGACACCAACCAAAAGAACAGAAAAAAAAGTAATAAATCAAGACAACCAACCACAAGTACAGGAAAGAAAATTTAAATCAAAACAAAAAGGTATAAAGAGAAGACAACAAACCACCAAGTACAGGAAAAAAGAAGGTATAAATCAAGACAACCAACCACAAGAAAAGTACTACAGGAAAAGAAGGTATAAATCAAATACAACCAACCAGGAAGTTCAGGAAAGAGAAGGTATAAATCAAGACAACCAACCAACAAGTAAGGAACAGAGAAGGTATAAATCAAGACAACAAACCACAAGTACAGGAAAGAAAAGTTATAAATCAAGACAACCAACAACAAGTACAGGAAAAAAGGATAAACCAAGACAAAACCAAGACAACCAATAAACAAGTACAAGAAAGAGAAAGTATAAACCAAGACAACCAACCACAAGTACAGGAAAGAAAAGTAATAAACCAAGACAACCAACCACAAGTACAGGAAAGAGAAGGTATAAATCAAAACAACCAACCACAAGTACAAAACAGAGAAGATATAAATCAAGACAACCAACCACAAGTACAGGAAAGAAAAGTAATAAATCAAGACAACAAATCACAAGTACAGAAAAGAGAAGGTAGAAACCAAGACAACCAACCACAAGTACAGGAAAGAAAAGTAATAAAATCAAGACAACCAACCACAAGTACAGAAAGAGAATGTATAAATCAAGACAACCAACCACAAGTACAGAAAAGAGAAAGTATAAATCAAGACAAACAACCACAAGTACAAAAGAAAAAGGTATAAATCAAGACAACCAACCACAAGTACAGGAAAGAGAAAGTATAAATCAAGACAACCAACAACAAGTACAAGAAAGTAATAAATCAAGACAACCAACCAAAAGTACAGGAAAGAAAAAGTAATAAATCAAGACAACCAACCACAAGTACAGGAAGAGTTATAAATCAAGACAACCAACCAAAAGAACAGGAAAAAAAAGTAATAAATCAAGACAACCAAGTACAAAAAAAAGTACAGCAAAAAGAAAAGTAATAAACCAAGACAACCAACCACAAGTACAGGAAAGAGAAAAATATAAATCAAAACAACCAACCACAAATAGACGAAAGAGAAGGTATAAATCAAGACAACCAACCACAAGTACAGGAACAAAGAAGGTATAATCTAAGACAACCAACCACAAGTACAGGAAAGAAAAGTAATAAACAAAGACAACCAACCACAAGTACAGGAAAGAGAAGGTATAAACCACAACAACCAACCACAATACAGGAAAGAGAAGGTATAAATCAAGACAACCAACCACAAGTACAAAAAAGAGAAGATATAAATCAAGACAACCAACCACAAGTACAGGAAAGAAAAGTAATAAACCAAGACAACTAACAACAAGTACAGAACAGAGAAGGTGTAAATCAAGACAACCAACCACAAGTACAGGAAAAAAAGTAATAAATCAAGACAACCAACCACAAGTACAGGGAAGAGAAGTTATAAATCAAGACAACAAACCACAAGTACAGAAAAGAGAAGGTACAAACCAAGACAACCATCCACAAGTACAGGAAAGAAAAGTAATAAACCAAGACAACCACCTACAAGTACAGAACAGAGAAAGTGTAAATCAAGACAACCAATAACAAGTACAGAAAAGAGAAAGTATAAATCAAGACAAACAACCACAAGTACAAAACAGAAAAGGTAATAAATCAAGACAACCAACCAAAAGTACAGGAAAGAGAAGAGTATAAATCAAGACAACCAACCACAAGTACAGGACAGGAAAGTAATAAATCAAGACAACCAACCAAAACTACAGGAAAGAAAAGTAATAAATCAAGATAATGAACCACAAGTACAGAAAAGAGAAGATATAAATCAAGGCAAACAACCACAAGTACAGGAGAGAGAAGGTATAAATCAAGACAACCAACCACAAGTACAGAACAGAGAATGTATAAATCAAGACAACCAACCACAAGTACAGGAAAGAGAAGGTATAAATCAAGACAACCAACCACAAGTACAGGAAAGAGAAGATATAAATCAAGACAACCAACCACAAGTACAGGAAAGAGAAGGTATAAATCAAGACAACCAACCACAAGTACAGGAAAAGGAATAAATCAAGACAACCAACCACAAGTACAGGAAAGAGAAGGTATAAAACAAGACAACCAACAACAAGTACAGGAAAGAGAAGGTATAAATCAAGACAACCAACAACAAGTACAAAAAAGAGAAGGTAAAAATCAAGAAAACCAACCACAAGTACAGAAAAAGAGAAGGTATAAATCAAGACAACCAACAACAAGTACAGGAAAGAGAAGATATAAATCAAAACAACCAACCACAAGTACAGGAAAGAGAAAAGTATAAATCAAGACAACCAACCACAAGTACAGAAAAGGGAAGATATAAATCAAGACAAATAACCACAAGTAGAAGAAAGTAATAAATCAAGACAACCAACCACAAGTATAGGAAAGAGAAGGTAAAAACCAATACAACCAACAACAAGTACAGGAAAGAGAAGGTATAAATGAAGACAACCAACCACAAGTACAGGAAAAAGAAGGTATAAACCAAGACAACCAACCACAAGTACAAGAAAGAGAAGGTATAAATCAAGAACAACCAACCACAAGTACAGGAAAAAGAAGGTATAAATCAAAACAACCAACCACAAGTACAGGAAAAGAGAAGGTATAAATCAAGACAACCAACCACAAGTAAAACAAAACAGAGAAGGTATAAATAAAGACAACCAACCACAAGTACAGGAAAGAGAAGGTATAAATCAAGACAACCAACCACAAGTACAGGAACAAAGAAGGTATAAATAAGACAACCAACCACAAGTACAGGAAAGAAAAGTAATAAATCAAGACAACCAACCACAAGTACAAAAAAAAGAAAATATAAAACCAAGACAACCAACCACAAGTACAAGAAAGAAAAGTAATAAACCAAGACAACCAACCACAAGTACAGGAAAGAGAAGGTATAAATCAAGACAACCAAACACAAGTACAGGAAGAGAAGGTATAAATCAAGACAACCAACCACAAGTACAGAAAGAGAAGATATAAATCAAGACAACCAACAACAAGTACAAAAAAGAGAAGGTAAAAATCAAGAAAACCAACCACAAGTACAGAACAAAGAAGGTATAAATGAAGACAACCAACCACAAGTACAGGAAAGAGAAGATATAAATCAAGACAACCAACCACAAGTACAGGAAAGAGAAGGTATAAATCAAGATAAACAACCACAAGTATAGAACAAAAGAAGGTATAAATCAAGACAACCAACCACAAGTACAGGAAAGAGAAGTAATAAATCAAGACAACCAACCACAAGTACATGAAAATAAGGTATAAATCAAGACAACCAATCACAAATACAGAACAGAGAAGGTATAAATCAAGACAACCAACCACAAGTACAGAAAAGAGAAGGTATAAATCAAGATAAACAACCACAAGTACAGAACAAAGAAGGTATAAATCAAAACAACCAACCACAAATAGAGGAAAGAGAAGATATAAATCAAAACAACCAACCACAAGTACAGGAAAGAGAAGGTATAAATCAAGACAAACAACCACAAGTACAGAACAAAGAAGGTATAAATCAAAACAACCAACCACAAGTTCAGGAAAGAGAAGGTATAAATCAAGAAAAACAACCACAAGTACAGAACAAAGAAGGTATAAATGAAGACAACCAACCACAAGTACAAGAAAGAGAAGGTATAAACTAAGACAACCAACCACAAGTACAGGAAAGAGAAGGTATAAACCAAGACAACGAACAACAAGTACAGTAAAGAGAAAGTAAAAACCAAGACAACCAACCACAAGTACAGGAAAGAAAAGTAATAAACCAAGACAACAAACCACAAGTACAGGAAAGAAAAGTAATAAACAAAGACAACCAACCACAATTACAGGAAAGAAAAGTAATAAATCAAGACAACCAACCACAAGTACAGGAAAGAGAAGTAATAAATCAAAACAACGAACCACAAGTACAGAAAAGAGAAGGTATAAACCAAGACAACCAACCACAAGAAGAGGAAAGAGAAAGAATAAACCAAGACAACCAACCACAAGTACAGGAAAGAGAAGGTATAAACCAAGACAACCAACAACAAGTACAGGAAAGAGAAAGTAAACACCAAGACAACCAACCACAAGTACAGGAAAGAAAAGTAATAAACCAAGACAACCAACCACAAGTACAGGAAAGACAAGTAATAAACCAAGACAACAAACCACAAGTACAGGAAAGAAAAGTAATAAACCAAGACAACCAACCACAAGTACAAGGAAAAGAAGGTATCAATCAAAACAAGCAAAAACAAATACAGAACAGAGAAGGAATAAATCAAGACAACTAAACACAAGTACAGAAAAGAGAAGGGATAAATAAAGACAACCAACCACAAGTACAGGAAAGAAAAGTAATAAACCAAGACAACCAACCACAAGTACAGAAAGAAAAGATATAAATCAAGACAACCAACCACAAGTACAGGAAAGAGAAGGAATAAATCAAGACAACGAACCACAAGTACAGATATAAATAAAGACAACCAACCACAAGTACAGAAAAGACGGGTATAAACTAAGACAACCAACCACAAGTACATAAAAGAAAAGTAATAAACCAAGACAACCAACCACAAGTACAGGGAAGTGAAGGTATAAATCAAGACAACCAATCACAAGTATTGGAAAGAGAAGGTATAAATCAAGACAACCAACCACAAGTACAGGAAAGAAAAGTAATAAACCAAGACAACTAACAACAAGTACAGTACAGAGAAGATATAAATCAAGTCAAACAACCACAAGTACGGGAGAGACAAGGTATAAATCAAGACAAACAACAACAAGTACAGGAAAGAAGAGTAATAAACCACGAAAACCAACCACAAGTACAAAAAAGAAAAGTACTAAATCAAGACAATAAACCACAACTACAGAAAAGAGAAGGTATACATCAAGACAACCAACAACAAGTACAGGAAAGTTATAAATCAAAACAACCAACCAAAAGTACAGGAAAAAAAGTAATAACTCAAGACAACCAAAAAAAAGTACAGCAAAGAAAAGTAATAAACCAAGACAACCAACCACAAGTACAGGAAAGAGAATTTAAATCAAAACAACCAACCACAAATTTAAAGGTATAAATCAAGACAACCAACCACAAATGAGGAAAGAGAAGATATAAATCAAGACAACCAACCACAAGTACAGGAAAGAAGAGTAATAAATCAAGACAACCAACCACAAGTATAGGAAAGAGAAGGTATAAATCAAACAACCAACCACAATGCAAAAAAAAGAAATGTATAAACCAAGACAACCAACCACAAGTACAGGAAAAGAAGGTATAAATCAAAACAAACAACCACAAATACAGGAAAGAGAAGGTATAATTCAAGACAACCAACCACAAGTACAGAGAAAAAGAAGGTATAAATCAAGACAACCAACCACAAGTACAGGAAAGAGAAAGTATAAATAAAGACAACCAACCACAAGTACAGAACAGAGGAAGATATAAATCAAGACAAATAACCACATAAATAAAGACAACCAACCAAAAAAAAAGAACAGAAAGAAAAGTAATAAATCAAGACAACAACAACCAGGAAAGAGAAGTATAAATCAAGACAACCAAACACAAGTAAAGAAAAGTAGGTATAAATCAAGACAACCAACCACAAGTACAGGGAGAGAAGGTATAAACTAAGACAACGAACAACAAGTACAGTAAAGAGAAAGTATAAACCAAGACAACCAACCACAAGTACAGGAAAGAGAAGGTATAAATCAAAACAACCAACCACAAGTTCAGGAAAAGAGAAGGTATAAACTAAGATAACCAACCAAATATGCAGGAAAGAAGAGTAATAATTCAAGACAACCAATCACAAGTACTGGAAAGAAAAGTAATAAATCAAGACAATTAACCACAAGTACAGTAAAAAAAAAGAAGGTATAAACCAAGACAACCAACCATAAGTACAAGAAGGAGAAGGTGTAGATCAAGAACACCAACCACAAATAGAAAAAAAATAAGGTATAATTCAAGATACCCAAACACAATTACAGGAAAGAAAAGGAATGAACCAAGACAACCAACCACAAATGCAGGAAATAAAAGTAATAAATCAAAACGATTAACCACAAGTACAGGAAAGAAAAGGTATAAAAGAAGACAACCAACCACAAGTACAGGAAAAAGAAGGTATAAACCAAGACAACCAACCACAATTACAGGAAAGAGAAGGTATAAATCAAAACAACCAACAACAAGTAAGGAACAGAGAAGGTGTAAATAGAGACAACAAACCACAAGTACAAAAAAGAAAATGACTAAACCAAGACAACCAACCACAAGAACAAGAAAGAAAAGTAATAAACCAAGAAAACCAACCACAAGTACAGGAAAAAGATGGTATAAATCAAAACAACCAACCCCAAATAGAGGAAAGAGAAGATATCAGGACAACGAACCACAAGTACAAAACAAAGAAGGTATAAACTAAGACAACCAACCACAAGTACAAGAAAGAGAAGGTATAAACTAAGACAACCAACCACAAGTACAGGAAAGAGAAGGTAAAAATAAAGACAACCAACCACAAGTACAAGAAAGAAAAGTAATAAATCAAGACAACCAACCACAAGTTCAGGAAAAAAAAGTAATAAATCAAGACAACCAACCACAAGTACAGGAAGAGAAGTAATAAATCAAAAACAACCAACCACAAGTACAAGAAAGAGAAGGTATAAACCAAGACAACCAACCACAAAAACAGGAAAGAGAAAGAATAAACCAAAACCAACCACAAGTACAGGAAAGAGAAGGTATAAACAAAGACAACCAACAACAAGTACAGTAAAAGAGAAAGTATAAACCAAGACAACCAACCACAAGTACAGGAAAGAGAAAGTATAAATCAAAACAACCAACCACAAGTTCAGAAAAGAGAAGGTATAAATCAAGACAACCAACAACAAGTAAGGAAAGAGAAGGTATAAATAAAGACAACCAACCACAAGTACAGGAAAGAAAATTAATAAATCAAGATAACCAACCACAAGTACAAAAAAAAGAAAAATGAATAAACCAAGACAACCAACCACAAGTACAAGAAAGAAAAGTAATAAACCAAGAAAACCAACCACAAGTACAGGAAAAAAAATGGTATAAATCAAAACAACCAACCACAAATAGAGAAAAGAGAAGATATAAATCAAGACAACCAACCACAAGTACAGAAAAAAGAAGGTATAAACCAAGACAACCAACCACAAGTACAGGAAAGAGAAGGTAAAAATCAAGACAACCAACCACAAGTACAAGAAAGAAAAGGTATAAATCAAGACAACCAACCACAAGTAGAGGGAAAAAAGTAATAAATCAAGACAACCAACCACAAGTACAGGAAAGAGAAGTAATAAATCAAAACAACCAACCACAAGTACAAGAAAGAGAAGGTATAAAAACCAAGACAACCAACCACAAGTACAGGAAAAGAGAAAGAATAAACCAAGACAACCAACAACAATCACAAGAAAGAGAAGGTATAAAACCAAGACAAACCAACAACAAGTACAGGAAAGAGAAAGTATAAACCAAGACAACCAACCACAAGTACAGGAAAGAAAAGTAACAAACCAAGACAACAAAAAACCACAAGTACAGGAAAGAAAAGTAATAAACCAAGACAACCAACCACAAGTACAAGGAAAAGAAGGTATAAATCAAACAACAAAAAACAAATACAGAACAGAGAAGGAATAAATCAAGACAACCAAACACAAGTACAGAAAAGAGAAGGGATAAAACAAGACAACAACCACAAATATAGGAAAGAAAAGTAATAAACCAAGACAACCAACCACAAGTACAAGAAAGAAAAGGTATAAATCAAGACAACCAACCACAAGTACAGGAAGGAGAAGGTATAAATCAAGACAACCAACCACAAGTACAGAAAGAGAAGATATAAATAAAGACAACCAACCACAAGTACAGAAAAGAGAAGGTATAAACCAAGACAACCAACAACAAGTACAGGAAAGTTATAAATCAAAACAACCAACCAAAAGTACAGGGAAAAGTAATAAATCAAGACAACCAAAAAAAAATTACAGAAAGAAAAGTAATAAACCAAGACAACCAACCACAAGTACAGGAAAGAGAAAATATAAATCAAACAACCAACCACAAATAGAAGAAAGAGAAGGTATAAATCAAGACAACCAACCACAAGTACGAAACAAAGAAGGTACAAAACTAAGACAAAACCACAAGTACAGGAAAGAAAAAGTATAAAAAAAACAACCAACCACAAGTACAGGAAAGAGAAGGTATAAACCAAGACAACCAACCACAAATACAGGAAAGAAAAGGTATAAATCAAGACAACCAACCACAAGTACAGAAAGAGAGAAGGTATAAATCAAGACAACCAACCACAAGTAGTAGAAAGAGAAGGTATAAACCAAGACAACCAACCACAAGTACAGGGAAGAGAAGATATAAATCAAAATAACCAACCACAAGTACAGGAAAGAGAAGGTATAAAAGAAGGCAACCAACCACAGGTACAGGAAAAAAGGATAAACCAAGACAACCAACCACAAGTACAGGAAAGAGAAGGGTATAAATCAAGACAACCAACCACAAGTACAGGAAAGAGAAGGTATAAATCAAGAAAACCAACCACAAGTACAGAAAAGAGAAGGTATAAATCAAGACAACCAACAACAAGTAAGGAACAGAGAAGATATAAATCAAAGACAACAACCACAAGTACCGGAAAGAAGAGTAATAAATCAAGACAACCAACCACAAGTACAGGAAAGAGAAAGTATAAACCAAACAACCAACCACAATGTAAAAAAAAGAAATGTAATAAACCAAGACAACCAACCACAAGTACAAAAAGAAAATACCAAACCAAGACAACCAACCACAAGTACAGAAAAAGAAGGTATAAATCAAAACAACCAACCACAAGTAGAGGAGAGAGAAGGTATAAATCAGAACAACCAACCACAAGTACAAGAGAACAAAGAAGGAAAAATCAAGACAACCAACCACAAGTACAGGAAAAAAAAAGTACAAATAAAGACAACCAACCAACCACAAGTACAGAACAGAAAAGTTATAAATCAAGACAACCAAGCACAAGTAAAAGAAAGTAATAAATCAAGACAACCAACCACAAGTACAGGGAAGAGAAGGTCAAATCACAAGACAACCAACAACAAGTACAGGAAAGAGAAGGTATAAATCAAGACAAACCAAACACAAGTAATACAGAAGAAAGAAGGTATAAATCAAGACAACAAACCACAAGTACAGGAAAGAGAAGGTATAAACCAAGACAAAACCAACCAAACATGCAAGAAAGAAGAGTAATAAATCAAGACAACCAACCACAAGTACAGGAAAGAAAAGTATAAATCAAGACAACCAACCACAA